>NC_058159.1:31236919-31536919 GCF_020080835.1 Cotesia glomerata | reverse complement strand
AGTGTTGTGGTTGTATCGTTACAGTTATAGTTATAACTGTATACTGTATCCTATGGCTGGGAAATTTTTTCGTTTTGTACATTTATTTATATATATACATATATAAAATAAATAAAAAAGAAGTATAGAGCGGTGGAAGAAAAACTAACGTGGAAACGAGCAGTATCAGGAGTTGTAGCTGTACTAGTACCTCTGTATTGTGTATATAAGATACCATAAAGAGAACACAAGGGTGAGGGTTGCTCGGAAGGGTAGAAGAAGAAGAAGAAGCTATAGAGTTTAGTATTGTTCTGCGACGGCAGTGACCCGAGAAGCTCGCGAGCTTTTCTAAGCTTCCGACGTTGTTTTTTTACACTACCCGGCAAACTAACGCCACCACTACACTCATCACCATCACATAAATATATGTGTATATATATATATATATATATATATATATATATATATATATATATATATATATATTTATTTTAACAAACAATAAATGCTGCCAGTGACAGGAGCCCACATTTTTCTTGGATAAAGAACTCTACATCAGTTTATTAGCCACTTGACATTTTTCTGACTTTAACAGCAAGTCCAATATATTAAATATTGCTTAATCATTTTTATTTATTTATTTTTATTATCCTTTGATATTGATAGCAATGGTAATGACAGCGACGTAGCTTCATTATAATGTCATATAAAATACAGTATAGATGAAAGTTTTAGCAAAGATGGTGGAGCCTTTGAAGAGAGGTGAATTTACGTCTCCCGGAAATGCGAAATGCCATACACACCACACAGGAAATACAATCTCAAAACCATCGTCACTAGACGGTGAGTATAGTCTGGAATACGGAAATACGATGATGATTGCTGAGTGTTGAATTGCCGTATACAGGATTGGGAAATAACCATTTTTATTATTCAATTTTTTTACTCACGTTTCAACTCGAGATATATAGATATATATATATATATATATATATATATATATATATATATATATATACTCGAGGAATTTATTATAGTAATCCAAAAGATAGAATAAATCTAATCCCACCGTTCATTATTTTATTTTCTATAATTTGAAACTCTTTCAAAGAAGAAATCTCACAGAGTTATCATTTTAATTCAAATAATTTTCCATCTATTTAAAAGTCATTTATTTAAAGCTAAAATATCACTTGTATTTTTATTAGGTCATAAAAAATCAATAATTTTACTTGAATATCATTTAAAAATAATATTTGATAGTGTTATTCAAATAATAATGAAGAAATATAAAGTAGATGTTGTTGAGGGGAAATTTAACAAATGTAAAGTTGTTTCTGAGTATTATTAAGTATATAAAATTCAAGAGACACGAAATGATAAAATGCCGTAAGCTATAAGCCATGCTAAAAGTACAATATGTCTGTATACCCAACGACAATGTTTCTTGTCTCCTTTAATATTATTGAGCTCCCAGTTTCAAGATAAATGGTCCCGAACGACAAAAAAAACTGAACATAAATCATCTATAATTTTTCAAAAGCTTCAAAATTTTACTTATACACGAATATCCATAGTTTCTTTTCATTTTTCCTCATTTCTTGGCTTCTCTTCAGAATTATTAATTCAATCTTCCCAATATGGCTAAAAATACACGTTTCTTTTTCCTCATAGGTTTGAATTATCATTTCATTAGAATATTTATGATTTAACTCCGAAACTGACGTCTATAACGTCTAAATTTACTTTAAATTATTGATTTCATCAACGAGTTGACTCGCAACAAATCAAGTTAATCCATTTTATTGTTAACATAACGCTAAAAAAAAAAAAAAAAAAAAAAAAAAATAATTTAATTGTTTATTGAACTGCGAGCTCTGTTGTCCTTAATTATTCTCAAATTTTATTCGCATGGACATAAAGGGTATTAAACTTTGGTGTAATTATTATTATTTGAACATTTAATAAATATAAATAACGATAAAATTGAGGACGAAAGAGAAATCGTTGAAGGAGAGAAAAAAAAGAAATTTGATTTAATATAAAACAGGGACTCTTGAATAAACGAATGGGCGGTTTGGTGGTACAGGCAGAGTTAACGTTCTCTTGATTTTTCCAGAACAGGTAATAGCATTGAGCTGAGTAGAAGAGCTTTACCGTAAAGCATACGGGAAAATAGGAGTTAATGGAAGTGGTGAAAAGAAATGAAAAAAAAAAATAAAATAATGTGAAAAGTAAAAGAGAGAAAGAAAAGAAACCTAGACGTTGAAAAGAAGCAAGATTAATGGGAAAACGTGGCTTGTATTTTAAGATCAAGCAAAAAGTTTTATTTCATTTCAAAACACTAAAAAATAATTTTAAAAAAGTTTTCACCAAATCCATCGCATCACTTGACTGATCCACCGCGAAGAGTAATGTTATACCGATAGAACAATAGGTGCTCGTTAAAAATTTATAAAAACAAATATTATTTTTCGAATTAATAATTTTTCATCGGAGGATAATAAATATTAGTGTTTACAGATTCTCGATGTTTAAAAACATGATTTTTCTCTTTTTTTCCCGCCCAAACATTTATATTGAAATAAATAAATATATAAAGATATAGATCTGTGAATGTAGATTACATATCGACATATTCCTCTCTATAGCACGAAAATCAACAGGCAGTTGTATGAACGACCCTGTACTCTCTCTGGCCACTCTTTATCCGTCTCTCTTGTCTTCTTTTAACCGTCGACACAGACAAAGAGAGACAAAGCAAAACGAATAATAATCGCTTACGATCCTATCCCCTTTATCCCAATTAACATTTTCTTTTATACAACCGTTTTATTAACGCTATTGAAACCAAATTCGTTCTATTAAAAACAAATCTTTCTTACCCCACTCTATTGTTGTTATCCTCATTGCTATTATTTTTTATTATCATTATTATTATTGCGAATATATTACAGGGAAAACAAAGGGACATAATAAATAAAAAAGTAAATGAAGAATAATGAGTATAAAAAAAGGAGAGACGATATGTCTAGTTTATATGTAAATAAAGTAAATGAGGTACTGGCAGGTGGTAATTATTAGCCACAAATATACCCACCACCCGCACATCTCTTCATCACCACCAGAATTGCCCCTATAGCTTGAGTAAACACTTTGATTTATATGGCCCGGCATAGATAAGGATAACCGAGAAACTAGACCAGTACAGGAGAAGCTCTACATATCCATGGACCCGCCGTTAATATATACATCTCTCTTACATACATTAGTGATATGAATTATGCACTATTGTTTCTGTAAATGTATATGTTCCCTTATTACATAACAGAATTCTTTCTTCACTTTGGTGAGACATTGATTTTAGAGTAGAAAAAATTAATAATAAACAAGAAATAAAAAAATAAAATAAAAGGATGACAAGAGACGTGCTCATTGACCTGTTATTGAGAGGAAAGACAAACTGTGGAATCGGTTATCATCCGGAGGAAGATTTCCACTCAATTATAAAACACCGTTTACCATTGCATCGTTCAATGAGTTCAATTAATCGAGAAAAATGCAGTCACGTCGTCAACACTTGTACTCTTCCAATCCATTATTTATTTTTTTTTATCGGCTTTTCCTGATTGAAAATTAAGATAATACTAAAAGAGCAGCAATCTTATTATTTGAAGAACAATATTATAAATAATGAAAAAAAAAAAAAAATTTACCTGCAGATTTAATTAAATTATTTCCTTAAGTAATTGAAAAATAAATAAAAAAAAAAAAATACCCTTTATTTAAAAGAGTAATTAATTCTTCTGAAATTTAAGCTTTGATTTAAAAATAATCCAATTAAAACTGCGCATCGTCATATTCATGACAGAAATTTTATCAGAGTTGTGTTTTTAGTGAAGGACAGTGTCAAAGCTCGGAATACCGGAATTTCCCAATTTGCAAATATTTTAGTTAATTTACATATTAATTGAATGTTGTATTTGATGTAAAATAATTAAATTTATTCGCATTTTAACCAATTTAAATTGATGTTTATGTTATATTGAATAAAACAATACTCGAGGAAATGTCTGTTTGTTTTAACAACAAATATACCTATTATATATCGTGAAAAAAAATATATAAATTTAAATAAATTTTCATGATTTTGTATTTTTAAAGCAAATTAGATATCACATTTACCAGAGAGCCAAAGAACACGAGAACAAGAGCAACAAAGCAAAGAGTAGAGTAGTATCCTATTCTTCGATTCAAATTCGTAATTGGGTTTGCATTGTATGCAAACACAACAGTCAACTGCTCACACAGAGCTAGAATAGGATACAGGATCGCATTACTTTATGCAAATCTATTTGAATATCAACGCGGCTCTATCGATGAGATGATGAGATCCCCAGATTTTAAATTTATCCTAACTTTTATTAATATTCATTGTCTATTTAACAATAAAACTTATTAATTTTATTTTTTAAATTATGTTAGACTAAAATAAGTTAAACACAGGATATTAAAGAATAAGTAAAGGTAGAAAAGTTAATCCAAATTTCTCTCTACATTGTTTTAGTTGGGATAATACATCCGTACACCGGTATCCGGAAGTATTTAAAAGCTACTTTGTTTGGCTTTTTGTACTCAGAGTAAGTATGTATAATCCAATTACTTTATTATAAATTTTTTTTCAATTTTTTCAAAAAAATTTATCGCTGTTAACATAAAAAAAAAAAAGAAGAAAAAGAACTTTTGATTCGATCATTTTTAAAGTTATATGTAAAAGTTAACTTTTTACTTTGTTGTTCCAGATGACTATTCTATTTTTATGACACTGAAGTTGACAAACATTAGAAATTTTTTTAGAATTATTTAGCAATTAAATTATTATGAAAAAAATTAAATAAAAAAATTTTTTAGAAGATTTTTTTTATTGTAATTGATTTGTAATAAAAATAAAAAAAATTGACAGTTGTCAATTAACTTCAGTATTAATGAAAATTAAATTAGCCAACACTCAAAAATTTTTTATTTTTTTTATTAATTAAAAATTATAGCTAAAAAACTATTTTTTAAAAATTTCACTTGTAATTTTAAAAATTTTTTAAATGTGAAAATCTTTGTTTTAATTTTTTAAAAATTACTTTTCAATAAAATAAATTATAAAAATTTTCAAATGTCGGCTAATTTAATTTTCATTCAGTATCATCTATTTTTTTTATTAAACTTCAAATATTTTAGTGTATTATTTTTACATAAATTTAAACTATTTTTAATAATTATAAACTGAATAGAGAGATTGAGTGACAAGCAATCAAAATCCCGTCAAAATCATGGAAAGAATGAAAATAAAAAGCTATAGAGCAAGAGGAATATGATTGACAGACAAAAAGTACTTGAACTGGCGGGTTCATTAGAGTATTATCAATATTGAAATACGTCAAAAAAAAAAAAAAAAAAAAAAAACACAAAAAAAAAATTAAAAAAAAAAAAAAAAAAAAAAAAAAAAAAAAAACAAAAAAACTTACTTGGTGTAAGTATTAAAAGTAGATTGATAAACACGAGGAAAAGATCCACGTGGGATCTAATATGGTGCGCTGAATGAACGTTACATTTTATTTTTGTTCTTAAATTTGTACACAGTCTCAGCTCACGCGGCATCGCGATTAATAATATTTCCACATAAATAAAAATACAAAATTAAATTATACTCCACTGGTTACTTGTTAATTAATTAATTAAACAGTCTTTTTATTTATTTAAATTATGAATTAAAATAGAATAAAAGAATAAAAATGAAAGACTCAAGTACGAGTAAATGAATAATAAATTAGCCGTACTAAAAAAAAAGTAACCCTTTTAAAGTATAAACCCCACTTAAATAGAGGTTTTACTTTGGACCTCGCACAATGAGCGCCAATGAAAGACTGTCGTTGAACGGTGTGTCTAAAGCTCTGGTCGCATGCGCCCGGTGCTTTTCGGGCTTCTTCGTTTAACCCCTTCTTCGAGGTTGGTTCAAGAGAGTTTATAAGCTCAACCGCAACGAGCAAGAGGATGACAAGAACCATCAGGAGCAGCGGCATCACTAGAATCAACACCGACAGTAGCTGCGCCAGCTATTTCACCACTACTACCACTACTACAACTATTTCCTCGATCCATTACTTTGCAAACTGTAATGTACTTTCATTTTTCTTTTAAACAATAAAATTAGTTTATCATCCCTCGGGTAATTCAATTTAACTCTCTCTCTCTCTCTCTTTCTATATGTGTGTATATATATATGGATGTTTGTGGGTATGCTGGTAGTATTATATCGTTAAAGGATAAGTCGAATTTCACGGCTTCATTAGTTAATACAACTTGGAAACCGCCATACAAGTTACTAGTTTTAATGGAAAACAACCTCACCCTTTTCACTTTGCAAACTAACAAGTCAGTCACACCAAAGATATTTCCGTTTTACTATCACAAAACTCAACTCAACTCAACTAAGACTTACCCTCGAGACAAGTCAACTTACTTTACATTTTGATATCATTCATTTAAATAAATATATTCATACTATTTTTTAAATGAAAATTAATTTAGCAGATATTTAATCATTTTTAATTTTTAAAAATAAGAAAAAAAAAAATTGACATGTAGAAATTTTAAAAAATTAAAAATGCAATTTTTTAGAATTAATTTAATTGTTAAATAAAATTAAAAATTAATCAAGTGACAGCTAACTTTAATATCATATTTTTTAAATGTTAAATAAATGAAAATTAATGTAGCACACATTTAATAATTTTAAAAATTTTATAAAAAATAAATTATGGCAAAAAAAATTGACATTTAAAAATAAAAAAAAATAAAAAATGCAATTTTTTAAAAATAATTTTTTTGAAAAAATCTTTTTGTTAAATAAAATTAAAAAATTGTCAAGTGACAGCTAACTTTAATGCCATATTAAATAAATTTAACTCAATATTCTTTATTATTTATCATTTTATTTTAGATAAATAGCCAATAATTTTACAATTTTATAAATTTATTTACGTTTCTTCGGAGCAAATTCCAAGCCACGAATGTAATTTTTATTTATTCGATATTTATCTGTAAAAATAAAATAACAATTGATTATTTTATATAGCTTATACTATTGAGTAATTAAAAATAAAAACATACCAGTTAATAATTTATATACATAAAGAACTTGGTTTCCTTGTACAAGTACGCTGGGAGTTTTTTTACCAGGTATATCGGTTATCGTTGCGCTGGCGCCAATTCCTTGACATTCTTTACTAAACTCATCAAGTTTTATCCCAAACATTTCTAAATTATTGACGAGAGTTACCTAAAATTTTATTTTCATTAATTATATTATCTTTGTTATTGTTTAATTAATTATTTGTTTATTTTTCACCTTTTTATTATTACATCGTGAAGCTACGGTAATATCTATAGGCTCTAACTTTCCTGTGTGCAGTAACTTTGTACCGGCAACAGTTATTTCGTGCGTGTGTGTCATTCGTCCGATAAATTTATTTATTCCGTCTTCCATCGTTAATGTCAACACATTTTCTTTTGTACGCAAAATATCCGCGAGTTGAGGATTTATATTTAATATCCTAAAGAATATAAATATAAATAGTCAATTAAAATTATTTTATAAATTTTTTGCTAATAATAAATATAATAATCTTACTTTCCATCCTGGAGATTTTCTTTTTTAACGTATTCAGTGAAGCATTTTCGAATCTCTGGACGTTTCATTATATCACCTTTCCTAGTAATTTATTTAATGATTTTTAAGTAAGTTAGTATATCTATCATTTAATATTTAATACATACTCGTATCCAAATTTAGAAACTACTGGAAGAACATTAGCAGTTACTTTAAAACACTCGGCGACAACTGGAGCATTGGAAGATTTATTTAATTCACCATCTGATGATTCATTAATGACCAATTCTTTCAATAATGGATGTTCAGTCTAAATCAATATAATATATCAATTTTTTATAAGATGTCAAAATTTTATATGTTATAATGTACCTTAACATATGTAATACTTTCAACTCCTTTGAGAATTGTCGTATCAATAACTCCTTTAGCTTTCATAGCTGCTAGAAATACCGACAATTTTTTATAACTGGACTTTTTAATATCAACAACTTGATCTGGAGGACATGCAGCTATCAAATGATTTTTAAAAAAACTTGAACTGAGTATCGGTAATTCAGTTTTTTTGAATCTTTTACATGCTTTTAAAAAACAGTACTCCAATAATTGATCCATCTCTTTAATGGGGTCTACATCTTCAATTAATTCAATTGGTTCTTCATTTTCCTATTGTTTGAGATAATTAAAAATATAATATAATTAACAAAAATATATTATAGTTAAAAATTTATTAAAAATTTTAATGAAAAAAAATTACCTGCTCAATTTCATTGCTATTATTTTTATTGTCCTCTATGTTTATCGAGTTAATCAATTGCTCAGCATTATCAACAGATTCTGGTTTATCATCAGTAACTTGAGTGAGTTCACCATTAGGTTCTTGATCGGCTGGCTCGTCAACTTTTTCATTATCAAAAGATGGATCTATTTGTGGCTTAGCTGGTGGTTTTCCCAACTGACATAACATGTCACCTATCACGTGTATTATATCAACACATTTTCCACGACCACCAGACATGTACATGTCTTCTGAGGAATGTGATGTCACGCCAACGGCAACTGCTGCCTATGTTTTTATTTATTTATTTTAAACAATACTCTGTTTTTTTTTTTTTTGTTTTATTATTAAATTAATTTTTTAACTAATATTATTAATTATTACTTACCATATTGTCTTCCGTGATTACTGCTACCGGAGTATTTTTTAATAATTTACCATAAGAGTAGAATGTAGGTGGTCCATCTAAAATAACACCAGGTAACATCAAGCCAGCTCCACTTGCCAGTTTAGGAATAACAGCATTATGAGTTTTAAATGTATACAATAAATTAGGATATTGCCAAAGTGAAAATATTGTTGGAAATAATGGCACTGTTGATTGAGATTGATCAAGTTGAAAGAACATTGGAATTTTAGCAACACAGTATAATTTACATATTTCACCACTGTGTGTTACTACTTTCATAAAACTTATTGCCTCTTTTTTTGGTAATAAATTTTGTACTTGGCTATCAGTTAAAGATGGAAATGCACTCAATACATCTTCACATAATTTTTTTCTGAAATAAAAAACAAGTTTAATTGTTGAATTAAAATTTGTATAAATAGTTATTTAAAACTAACCTTTCAGTTCCCTTGAGTTGATTATTCGACTTGACTTTTATTGGTTTAAGAAACATTATTAAAAAAAATAAAGAGTAATAAATACGTAAAGACAATAAAATTTTTTTTTGTTGATCAATTTATTTATTTACTTATGTTGTCAAAAATATTGAGTACTGTTTGTATTGTTATTGTGTGACATTTATTATTATTATCATCACGTGTATATATTTATACTGTCATGATTTTACCTTCAGATGGCTCTAGCAGTCCGTGAGAGTGTGTAAGGCAGTGTTAGAGGTGACAGGTTGGCTTACCATCTAACCAGTAAACCAGCTGTTCATAAATCTAATGAATTATTGATATTTTATTAATCAAAGCTAAATAATTGCATAATTGATATTGTTAATAATTTTTAAATTATAAAAATGAGTTCGGGTGATTGGGATGAAGTGAAACGTTTAGCCGCTGACTTTCAAAAGGCTCAACTCAGTTCAACATTACTAAAGTAAATATAAGTATTTTTTTTTTTTATATTAATATTTTGTGGTTAATAAAATTAGAGTTAATAATTTATATTTTATTAATGTTATTTATTTTTCAGGTTATCTGAAAGAAATTGTGTTGAAATAATAACAAAATTAATAGAAACAAATTTATTGAGTGTTTTATTTACAGCTGATGGAAAAGAATACATAACACCACAACACCTTGAAAAAGAAATAAGAGATGAATTGTATATGAGCGGTGGTAGAATAGATTTAGTTAAATTAACGAAAATATTAAATGTTGACTTTACTCAAGTATCGAAAATAGCCACTGAAATAGAAAAGCATGGCAAAGGAGTGAGAATACTACTGGGTCAGCTGATAGATCAAAGTTATGTCACTAAAATAGTCACGGAAATAAATGATAAACTAAACCAAGTTGGTCACATAAATATTGCTGAATTGACGGTTCATTATGATTTACCTGCTGATTTTTTACAATCACTTACTGAGAAAGCGCTGGGTAAATCCATTCAAGGACAGCAGGATAAGCAGGACCCGAAATTTTTTTATACTGACAATTTTATTGCACGAAATAAATGTAAAATTCGCGGAGCGCTTACTGCTATTACAATTCCTACACCACTGTCTGCTATTATTGGTCAATCCAATGTTCCTGAGAGAATTTTTTTCTGTAAGTTAATTTAAAAAGTTGTTTTAAAATTATTGTAATAAGTAATTTATAATTTATATTATTTCCAGCTATTTTTGATGATTTACAAAATACAGGACAAGCACCTGGTGTAATTACTAACAAACAAATAAGTAGCGGAGTTTATGTACCAACAATTTATTCTAAAACACAATCAGAATGGGTTTACAATTTTTACAAACAAAATGGCTATTTAGGTAATATCATAATCTATATTATTAAGAAAATAAGAAAAATTTTGTATCCAGAATAGTCATATAATTTTCACCGATAGTCAATTTATTATGATAAGTACTTAGGCTGCATTCGAAAATGCTCTATCTATAGATACATAATTAAGAAATTATCTTGTATCTTGTAAACTAATGACATTTTCAAAGATATAAGCTCATCCCGACATTACACTCATCAAGACCTTTCATTTGAGTACCCACATCAATTTTTTATATATTTTATATATTTATATATATTATATTATATATATGTATATATGAAAAATATATCAAAAATGCATGTAGGTACTCAAATTAAAGCTCTTGACTAGTGTAACATCGGGATGAGCTTATATCTTTGAAAACGTCAATAATTAAGAAAGTACAGTGCAATTTAATAAATATCTAGTGAACTATTGACATTTTTTAAGATATAAGCTCATTCCGATGTTACACTCATCGAGACCTTTCATTTGAGTACCCACATCAATTTTTCATATATTTGATATATTATATATATGTATATATGAAAAATATATCAAAAATGCATGTGGGTACTCAAATGAAAGTTCTTGACAAATGTAACATCGGGATGAGCTTATATTTTTATAAATGTCAATAGTTAAGAAAGTACAGGAGATTTTAACAAATATCTTGTGAACTATTGACATTTTTAAATATATAAGCTCATCCCAAAATTACACTCATCGAGACCTTTCATTTGAGTACCCACATCAATTTTTCATATATTTTATATATTTATATATAGTTATATATATAGTTAAGAAAGTACAGTGCAATTTAACAAAAGTCATTATTTAATAAAGCAAAATTTTATTTATTTATATTTCACAAGTCACGGCAGTCACATAGTGACTGCAAAGTTGCTAGTAATTATTATTTAGATATTAATTTTTATTTATAAATAAATAAATAATTATTTTTCTCGACAGAGTATGATGCGCTCACTCGCCTGGGAATAAATGACGGAAAAAGTTACATAAAACGTCACTTTCCACAAAACACACCGATACTATTGGACAGCGTTGCTGTGGGTCCAGCAATAATTGATCAAATAGATGCCAATATTGAAGAAGTTATTGCTACAAGTTCATTCGTTGATATTTATCCTCTTATGCCATCAGTTTTTTCACCCGAGGATATTGAGATACTATTGAAAGACGCGCAGAAACGTTTGAAAAAAAATTTTCATATTTTTGTCACTACTGTCATTGTTTCAGAGGCCTTTTTACATAATTTAAATAATAAACTCGAATCAATTGCCGAATTAAGAGCCAAAGAGGCTGTCAACAGCGGCAAGTGGCTCCAATACGTTGCTGAGAGTAAGATAAAAGCTAATAAAAATAATGACAACAAGTTTGAGAGTAGTAATAAAAAAGATGACCGGAGAAAGAAGGCTGCCAGTGGTAAAGCTGGAGGTGGAGCTCAAGGACGAGAGACTAAAACTAAATCGACTAAAAAAAAATATCATCAGGGAAAAAATAATGACAATGATTATGATAGTGACGATAATAAACCCAAAGTTTCTGATAAATTTGAATTGATATTATTTTCAGCGCAAGATTTGAAAATAGAACTTAATAAATACGAAAATTTATCTGATATTGAAGAACTTGTTGATGAATTGACTAATTATTTCCTTGTAAAATTGAATAAATTATCATTTAAATTAGCTGAGCAATTTGCGCAAGCTACCAAAACAACAAACTTCAGCGATGTTGAAGATAAATTAAACATGTTGATTACAAACATCCGTATATTTGAGAAAGGGATTAAATTAATAGGAAACAAAGATACTGTTAATTCGTTGACAAAATATTTAATCAAAACACTGGGTATTGATTTTATAAATGAGTTACTAAAGTTAGCAGCTGTACAAAATGTTTTACAGTGTCCGACTAATTTAACGACAGAGTCACGACAAAAGATGATTCTTGAATTACCTGACGATATTAAAACTGATCTTGAAAATGTTAATAAAGCGGTCGCAAAAGGATCCATTGAAGATTTGTTAAGTTCTGCTGATTCGGCGATGGCTGCCTGTTGCTTAGTACTGAAGAAATTTGATAAAAAACGTGAAAAAGCTGTTATACTTGGTCACAGACAAGCTCTTCTAGAGGAATTAAAACAAACAGAAGATCCTGCTCTGGCTCTTCACTTGACAACCAGTATTTTATTTACTGCTGCTACTCAGTCTGCTCTTCACATGTCTGGTAGACACGTTTCTTCTGTTTTATCTTTTCTTCAAGCATTTTTAATTCCTGAAACTTGTACTTTACTCATGGGATATCACGGTAAATTATTATGACACTAAAGTTAGCCGACGTTTATAATTTTTTGATAAAAAAATATTTTTTAAAAATTACACTGCCAATTTTTTAAATATTTCACAAGTGAAAATTAAAAAAAAATTTTTTTTAATTATTAAAATTTCTAAAAATTTTTTTATTGAAAAAATTGTTACAAAAAAAAAAAAAGAAAATAAAAAATTTCACTTGTAAAAAACTGTAAAAACTATCAGGGCAATTTTTTAAAAATATTTTTTTGTTCTTATTTAATAAATGAAAAAAAATTAAAAACGTCGGATAACTTTAATATTGTTAAATTATTTTATTTATTTATTTTTGATATGATTAACATTATATTTATTTCTTCAGATCACGTATTGGAATTACTGAGCTCCAATGATGCAATAGCAAAAGAAGAAACACGGAAATTATTAGAAAATGACTTGGAGAAATTAAAAGACATCGCGTATAATTTTAAAGATCAAATTAAAAACTCCGAAAAAAATGAATGACGTTGAGAATTATTTTTTGTAAAAAATAAATATAATTTTTTATTGTACTAATTAATTTTATTACTGGCAATTAATTATTATTATTATTATTACAAAAATACATATACTTAAATGTGACACCTTTAAAACATAGTATAGCCATTTGAAGATAAAATCGGGATTTTGGCGCACGCGTACCTGGATAATAAAATATGTATTCTTACCTATGTATGAGTTCGGAGTCCATGTGGGTCACCGATAGATGCATAGATGTTTAAAGTCAAGGACCGACACAGTTTTACCCATCTATAAAACGTAGCTACTTTCGGCAATATCTTTATATACATGATTTAATGTAACATATAATTTGTTTTTTATTTTGGTTCAATTAAATTCAAAACCAGTTCCTTTATATAAAAACAATAAAAAAAATTTTTTTAAAAGCATTACATTGACAATATAACTTATAAAAACATGAAAAGTGTTTTATTTGAAAATTTCGTGTCAAAGATATCGTATACTGTTTTATATCCAACCATTTTTGTGCATTGTGTTTTTTAATTGACATTTTTCTGATACTTTAAGGATTTATTGGAGTGTAAATATTTTTTACAGTGATTTAATTGTTTAAAAAAAGTTAACTATTTATTTAAAGTAATAAATAAGTAAAATATGATTTAAAATTTCTTTTTAAAAAATTTAATATCCTTTAAATGGAGTAGACACCTACACACCATATTTAAACAATTCCATACGTAAGTTTCTAATGATCCTTAATATAAGTAGAATATAATATTTATTTAAATTAAATTAAAAGTTTTGGTAATTTTTTATCAAGTTATTGACAATGAAATAATTTTATTGAGTGACTTATAATAATTAAGAACTGATTAACATTTTTAGGATGATTGACACGTGAAAATAAATAAAAAAAATGTCCATGGAGATGGCAATGCACAACAAAGTAATTGGATAACAACTGTGGAGTGACAATTATCCAGTAAATTGTCTTTTACAAATAAATACTTTTTACTTATCTGGTAAATTGGTCAATTAAAAAAAAATAATATTTTAAATAAAAATACTACGGTAGGGTATAACGTGAAAAAGTGTAAAAGTTTAATTGTATCCTAATGCGGGTATGTGGATGCATTTACACCAAAAAAAATGCCAAGAAGGCATCAGCAGAGACTCTCAAATCTCTGCAACCTGTTTAGTTATTTTATTTATTTGTCATATTTGTGTTAATGCACAAATAACTGATGCCGCCGTACCCCGTATTTCCAAGGATGCCGATACACCGCAAGACATTCTCAAGGCATCGGAAAATATTGATCATAAATGTACTAACATGACTTCTGTCCTCAATCCTGGTAATTTTTTTAACACTCATTTGTTTTACATCAATATATTAACACCTAATAAAGATAATAGTTAAATTTAAAAATCAATATAATCAAATGATTAAGAGATATTTATAGAGAAGGATATTTATAATTTTGAGACAAAAGGTTATCATATTGAACTTGATTCTTTAAAATTAAATGACTTTGTCTATAATTATACATTGAGAAAAAAAAAATTTCTTGGCTCAAGAATTGTTTAAAGTAAATTAATTGTCTAGTTGTTCATATCCATAATTAATTCATAAAATAATAACAATTCACAGTTTGATGGAAATATTTATTCGATTTTTATTTAAATTTTCACAACGTTTCGTCGGTTTCCCGACTTCCTCAGGTGCTAGAACAATTAAATACAAAAAACTTTACAATAATATTCTTATAATTACATTACAAAATATTATCATAAGAATACATCAAAACACATACCTAAATTATTAAAATCATGTTAAATGAATTATGTTTAAAATAATTTTTGGTTTTTTGACAAAAGAATATCAATATCTATCATGATAATAAAATATTTGCATTAATTTTGATAGATTAACAAACGAATAGGTTCACTTGAATTAAACAAAAAATTATATTAAAACTACTCAAGAGTACTTAGTAAATGTATCACCTTTTTATATCCAAGATGAAGATATTATTAATAATAGAATATTATATTTAATTTAAAAGATACAGGTTTGTCGATGGTGAGCCATGAATCTGGGTATCCTTATCCACCAACAGTGCCTCCATCATTTTTAAGCGGAGCTCTCACTTGCCAGCCCTATCGTGGAATTTATGTTAATCACATCTACTTTCAGTTAGCAAATGCCTTTTTTTTATTGTCGCATTTAGCTCCCAGTGGAATACACGGTGTATTATATTTGAGATGCACATTATTAATTGGTTGCGCATTTCTCGCATTATGGGGATGGACAATAGTTTGCTGGTTTGACGCCACTATGTGGAATGGTCTATTTGTAGCTATTAATTTTGTCCACGTTTGCACATTACTCTATCGTTTAAGACCTATTAAATTTTCAAGAGAAGTTGAAGAGGTAAAAATCATACATAATCACTAAACTCTATTCATAAATTTCCCTTTATTTATTTATTTTTATTTTAGGTTTATGCAGCAGTATTTCAACCGTTAAGAGTTTCAAGGCATCAATTTAAAAAAGTATTAAATTGTATGAAAGCCATCAAACCTTTAAAGTATCAACAAGTTTATGCACAAGAAAAATCTACTAAAGTAGATTCTTTATCTTTAGTACTTTCGGGAAAGTTAGTTAAAATTATTGATTTTATTTTTTAAAAATTATATCATATAAAAAATATTTTATTTAATTAACTTTTGTTTGTTTAACAGACTAGTTGTATCACAAAATGGTAGAGCACTTCACATTGTCTTCCCTCATCAATTTCTTGATTCACCTGAATGGTTTGGAGTATCTACTGATGAATTCTTTCAGGTAAATTTTATTTAATGATAAATTATTAGTTTTTTTTTTTTATTTTTCATTTTTAATAACTCATTTTAAAGGTATCAATAACGGCAATGGAAGATTCTAGAATATTACTTTGGCATAGAGATAAATTAAAATTGAGTATAATGACAGATCAATTTTTACAAGCAGTCTTTGATCATATATTAGGTAGAGATGTTGTCAAAAAATTTATGCAAGTAAGTTTTTAAATTTATGATACTAAATTTAGCAGACATTTGATGATTTTTGATTTTTTTAATAGAAATTATATGTAAAAAAAATTTTTTTTTTTTTTTAAATGATTTTTTAAAAAAAAAATTTATAAAAATTTTCCTATGTCAGCTAATTTAATTTTCATGTAAAATTTTATTAAATTCAATGATAAAATAATTTTTAATAATATTTAGGTAAGTGAAACAATGGCAGCGGGTACTCACCAACACCATGGGCAAAACGGGCAAGTTGTTGGACTAGGTGGAGTTGGAAATTTAGAAACTGATGCAGATACTAAATTATTTGTCGTTAAAAAGTCAGATAATCACGGAATTACAGCATTAATAAGTCGTCAACTTCAAGGTAAATAAATATTTTATTAAATAATAAATGAAATGAGAATAGAAAACGTTCAAATATTAAAATAGTGACAAATCAACGGTAAATTTCATAAAACACTGATAAGTTTTAATTAAATTACGTTGCAAATTATATATTTATTTAAAAATCATTTGCAATCATTATCTCATCATATTAGCATGTTTAAATAATATAAAAAATTAAGTAAAATAAAAAAAATAAATCCTGTATTTACTCTGCACGTTCCTTAAATACAAAGTGTTATTTATAATAGCTTAATGTAATTGCTTATAATTTATAATTTGCTCTTTATTTAAACAATTAGCCACTTATCAACGCTATTTACTGTTCATTTAAAGTTATTATTATTTTATTTAATTTTACACACATCAATGTACATTAGAAAAAAAAAGAAGAAATCATGCATTGTCATCTTTATAATTTAGTTGGTATTTTTTTGGTTTTGGTTTGGGTAGAGGAGAGAGTGCCGCTGCTGTATACGAGCCCCGATGTGTTGAACAACGCACTGCATCACCTAAACCATCTTCACGCGCCTTATATACTTCCCCTTTATACCAAAACATCAACCAATGATAATTCCTCCCAATCAGAATCCTAATTGTTTAATAACCCATTTTCCGAACAAACAAAATTATAAATTAAAAAACATCAAATTTATATATACACATAAATATATATCTTCGATCCTTCATCTGAATTTATGTTTGGTACATCAATGTGTACATCTGCTGTGTATTAAGTACGTACGTCAATGCCAATGGGTTACTCAATTATTTTCTTCCCGATAATATCCAGGTGAGTTATTTATCCACTCCTTCTGATAATTTTTATTTTATTTATTTTATTTATTTATGCTACTATTATTTAAATTTTTTTCTATAAACTCTTGTCAAATAGATGTTTAAAATGTTAAAATTCCAATCACTTGTTCCTCGCCTCAACCACTTTTATTTAATATATTTTTTAATTCATTGAGCATTTATCTTTTATTTTATTTATTATTCGTATCGCGCTAAATAAATAAATCACTAAATTTTATTATTATTATTATTATTATTATTATTATTAATTATACAGTACAACTTTTAATTGCTACATCATAAAATTAATGCATAAAAATAAAAAACCCGTACGTTTTTCATCATGCTAATTTCATTAAATATAATTATTAAAAATTATAAATATATTTTTATTTATATTATTTTATTGATAATTTTCAATTTATTTGTCTAGGTTTACCTAGGATTAGATACTATTATTGTGGTAAGTTTAGATACTTTTTTTAACTTTTAAATTGAGTTAAAGTGAAGCATCTCTCCTCTGTAATTAGTTTAAATAGAGTAATGTTCGTCTAATTAATTAGATAAATTGAAAGCACTTTTAAAATTCTGATCAAATAATCAATAATGAAATTAATTTAATACAATATTAATTAAATAAAAATTGTAGCTGCTGGAGATCCAAATGCTTGGAGATTGGGAAGAATTGAAGAGACTGATCATGAAACACCTGTCTAAAATACAATCAGCATTTCACAGTATCATTCTCAAACAGTCAATTTAGTCAACAAATAATAAATCAACGTAACTTCGGGAGTATGTGAATATTAGGGAATGAGCACAAAAAATTAGTTGTGACATAATAGTTGATTCTAAAATTAATTATTTTTATCAAAAACATTCCTCACCAGTGATTAATGACATTTAATTATGTTGATAAGTGATAATTAATATTAATATTGATAATTATATATCTTCCTTGATTCTAATTGAGTAGTCTTTTGTACAGTGAATATTTAAACTTATAATGCTTCCAAATTATTTTGTGCCATGTATCTTTAAGTATTTTGTATAATGCAACGAGTCATAAATAATGTTTTTGTTATTTCTTTATTTTATTTTATTTTATTTTTTGTTCTTTAACATTTGTTATGCATTTTCTCATGTATTGGACGTATATATGTTAAAAAATTAGCATTAATAAAAATTAAAATTAAAAAATTTATTTGTCTTAATTATTAACAAAAAAAAAAAAAAAACATACTAAGGTAATTAATCTTAAATTAAATTTACTTTGGAATATTTTGACATAATTATGAAAATAAATTCCAATCTACAAATAATATTATTTTATAAATAAATGATATAGTTTTTCAGCTCAATTTAATTTTACAATTAATATTTAATTAAATTCTATAGAAGCGATTTAAGTATGCTTAATACTAGTTAAAAAATTATTTAACTTATTGCGATATTATGAATGAAGCATTAAAACTAAAATAAATTGATGAAGACAAACATTTTACAATCATTAAGCTCAAAATTTTTATGGCCATAAAATTTTCTGGCGTTTTGGTGGAGAATGATCGGAAGACGTCTGCAAAATATAAAAAAAAAATATATTAAGGTACTAAACTTAGATAAAAACAATAATAATATAAATAAATTATTTCATACATTACTCTTTCTTTTCTGATCATTTGAAACTTGATGAATATCATTAGACAGCCTTATATTATTCTGTTCACATTTTAATTTATTAATAGGTGATTTTAAAATACCATTTTTATCACTCGTGTTTGAATAATTTGTTTTGACACTCTCAAATGATTTATCAAGTGTCTCTCTGCAAATATTAATAAAAAATTTTAATGAAAATTAAAGTACCAGATATTTAATAAATTTTAGAATTTTTTTAAGAAATAAATTAGTGGAAAAAAAATTATAAAAAAACTTGACATGCAAAAATTTTATGAAAATTAATTTAGCAGATATTTAATAATTTTAAGAATTTTTCTAATGAATAAATTACTGCATAAAAAAAATAAGAAAAAAAATTGACATTTAGAAAATTTAATAAATTAAAAATGCAATTTTTTAAAAATAATTTTTCGGAAAAAATTTTTTTGTTAAATAAAATTAAAAAATGGTCAAGTGACAGCTAACTTTAATATCATAGAAATTTAAAAAAATAAAAAATGTCATTTTTTTAAATTAATTTTTTGGAAGAAATTTTTTTGTTAAATAAAATTAAGAAATTGTGAAGCGACTGCTAACTTTAATGTCGTAAAATTTAATCAAATAGAGTATATTTACATAAAAATAAAAAAAAAACTTACCTTGACTGTTCAATATCAGAAATTTTTATGTTTTTAGTCACTCTTAGTTCGCACAATTTTTTACCCAAGGATCTCTGGTCGTTGTATTTTCGTTGCGGCATCGGCAAAGCAATCCGCTTAAAAACCTCGAGTAGTTTTAGTTTGTCCATAGATCCAATGTCTTTTATTACAATACATTTCTGTAAATATATAAAATAAAAGAATTTATTGATTAACAATCAAGTAAACAAACAATATAGTTAAATAGTAAAATATAACCTGCATTAATACATACATCTTTCAGTATCTCGCGTAATTTACAGTCAGATAACAAATGGGGAGATGTTAAGTCGGAGCAATCCATTTTTTAGATTTATTTTTAAATAAATAAATCAAGTGATAAATTTTCAACTGTTTTTTATTATTGTTATTATCAACTTTAAAACCTCCAACGTGCTTGTGTACTGTGTACTCCGTTTATACTGAGTTTTAGGTTTCATTTACATGTAAATAATATTTACCTGTTCGGTGTTTACATTTTTGCAACAATGACAGCGAATAATTTGACTTTTAAAACTCGCCTGAAACATTTTCAACAATAAATTTGACGTTTGATAATTTTTTTTTTTTTATCTTAAATCATTTTTAACCTATATACTTATTATTTATTAATTAAATTTATTATGAAGTGAGTGTATAAATATACTGCTAAATATATAAATATAAAATCAAGATGCGTGAAAGAATAGAAATAGGTGAGTTAATGAGTAATAACAATTGCAACGACTGAAAATGATAGACAGACTTTCGATAATGTTCTAAACAATAATTAATTTTATCAGTAATTGAGTAATAAAAATTCTAGGAATAATTTCCAATGACAGCAGTCATGAAGGAACAATAATGCAAATAGCAAATAGCCTTGATGCATTACAATCAGCAGCCTCACAAATATTTCAATCAATTGATAACAGAGTTTCTAACTATTCAAAAAGGTAATTTTAATTATTTATTTATTTATTGCAATGTTAAATTTGATAATAAATTTATTTCAGACTCCAAGATGTAAAACAAAAAGCTACTAAGCTCCAAGATCAATTATTTTATTTACAAAACAATATGAGTTTGAAAGCGATAAAAATGTACTCAGACGCCAAGTACCCTGCGTATTCGACTTACAAAGAGTATCAAACACTTATAAATAATCCAAAAGAGGTAACTAATGAAGTAATGACCCAAGTGGAGAGTTTTTCTGTACGGCGCCCAACTGAGTCAGGTATCAGAGCTGATCATTATGCCAGCGAATTGAAGCTCAAAGAAAAATTACAATTTTATTATGTCATGAACAAATCATTGAAAAAAGACTGCTTGGATAAAACAAATGAGACTCCAGTAACGAGAGTATCGTCCGTAAGTGCATTGCTAATTGATGATGATGATGATGATGATAAAATATCTAAAAAATACACGGGCTTGTCTTCGGAACTTGGCAATAATCCGAGAAAAATTGAAGATGCGCCTAATTCAATAAATCAGCCATGGCAGTCGTCAGATTTTGACTCACCATCATATTTATATGCTCCGATGTTGGGCGAGGTAAGTTCTAATAAATTTATTGGTAATTATTTACAAGTTAGATCAACTTCTGCTTGTTTTTACGGCGCATTTATGATAAAAAATGTCGTGAAAGAGAAAAATAAAAATTTCGATACCTTTTTTTTCTTCAAAAGTTGGAAAAAATTTTGGCTCTCGTGTTTTTGGATAAAATTTCTATTTTATCTTTTTTTGATGTATTTTTTTTCAAAGTAAGGTAAGAGACCCAGTTATTGACACTTGTCATTTTGGCCTAATTAAAAAAATAAATTATTCCCAAAAATTCAATTATCTTAAAATTTATATTTATTAATTTATTAGAGTTGATTTTAATGTCAATAACTAGGCCAGTGTCAATAACTGGGTCTTTTACCTTACATAAAAAAAAACGAACAATTTAAAAAAAAAAAAGTTGAATATCACAATTTTCTAAAAAATTTATAAATTTTTTTGAAAATTTGTTAAAATTGTGATAATCAACTTTTTTTTTTTTTTTATTGTTAATTTTTTTATGTATTTTTCCAAAAAAAAATTTATAACATTGTAAATATTTAAAAATTTATTTTTGTTTTGATAAATTAATTAAATTATTTATTGCTTAGGTCCCGCAAATAAATGTACCAGCAATATTACCAGATCTTCCAGGAATAGTAGACGATGAGAAATTTGTCCTAGACTTGAGTTTTCAAAGCCCGATAGCCCCATCCTCAGCAGTAACATCACCAACAGCAAGAATCGATCTTCCAGACGCCGCTATGACAGTAAAAGACGATAAACAAACCAAGAAAATTCAAAATCCTCCAAATCTTCCCAATTTAGATCAAGACAATACAGAAACCTCGGCAACACCGGCTCCGCTCCCACCACCTCCACCTCCTCCGCCAGTTACTAAATCTGAAAGCTTACCGATTCCTCAAGCATCTGCAGCATCAGCACCACCACCGCCGCCGCCGCCGCCTCCTCCACCTCCACCTCCAGCTTCTTCATCAGTGACTGGTGAATCCAAAGAACAGAAAGTAGAAATGAAACCTACAGCGAGACCAGCAGCCTCAACCGACGATCGTAGTAATTTAATGGAAGCTATAAGAGCTGCTGGAGGGATTGGCAAAGCTAAACTTCGTCAGACTACCGCTGAAAAACCCAGTGACAGATGGTCATCGGCTGCTGTAGGCGGCGATTTGATGGCTGATTTACACGCAAAGCTCTCACTGAGGCGCAAAGGCATTGCTGGAGGCAGTGCTGGTGGAGCTGGTGGGTCTATTGGAGCTCTAGAGAGAATATCTCGTTTGATTCCTCCGCCACCTAAGCCTAACGAAGCTTCTGATCGTAATTCTACAAGCGAATACGATTCACAGCCCGATGCTGATGACTGGGAAGAATAATTTTAAGTCTTTTGGTTTCTTTTTTTTTATAAATAAATGTTGATGTATATTTTTAATTATTAATATTTTCGACGTACTATTAATTATTGTAAATATTAATAATAACAGTAATAATAGATGTATATTGTTTCTTTTTTTGCTATTAACGTTTAATCTTGATTTTTTTTTACTGATGATCCAAAATAAGCATGGAGGATATGTTAGTAGTAAAATAAAACTCGCTGTGCATCAAATCAATAAGTTAAAAGACCTAGTTATTGACACTTGCAATTTTATTTAAATTACATAAAACAAATCGACTCTAATAAATTAATAAACATAATTTTTGAATTATAAATTTTAAGATAATTGGTTTTTTGAGAACATTTTATTTTTTTAATTAGAATAAAATTGCAAGTGTCAATCAACTAGGCCAGTGTCAATAACTGGGTCTTTTACCTTACATAAATACTAATTAAAATTAATTTAGCAGATATTTGATGATTTTTAAAATATTTTTAACAAATAAATTATGGCAAAAAAAATTGACATGTAAAAATTTAAAAATATTAAAAATCCAATTTTTTTAAAATAATTTTTTGGACCAAATTATGCTTGATATTTTGATAATGATTAAAAAATGTGTTTATTATTATTATTATTATTATTATATAAATAAATTGAATGTTAATTTGAAATAAAAGAAATAATGCCAGTTGATATTTAGTTTTATTTAAGTCTCATAAAGTATTGAATAAATATACTTCTACCCTCCATAGATACACGGGATTCCTATTAATACAACACAAGACACTCAACATGACAAATAAAAATTATAAAAACAAAATTCAGAATTGCCAATTTAAAAAAATTAAATTTTTTCATCCACCTGAACGTACAATCACATAAAATAAAATAAAATGTAAATAGTAAATATGACATGTCACCAGCTAAGTAAACAAGTTTATATGTAAATTTTTGGAGCTATATGTGCAAATATTTTTTTTTATCTATCAAGCTAATAAATTTAATTCCTGGCGGGAAAGAAGCCACGAATTGAATTCGAGATGAGAATTTAATCAGCCAATTAAAAGGCTGGAAGTAATTCAGCAGTTGTGTGTAAATCTGAACAATTTTTCATTATGTCAGTGTTGGGCAAAAATCAAAGGTGGTTAGTGTCGGTGTGATTGTTCATTGCTACCCTCAGCTTCAGAATAATTGGTATTTATAACAGAAAGTGACAAGGACTGATCATCAACAACACTCGATAGAATTTGACACGTCTTTAATATTACTTTGGTTTAATTAGAGTGGAATTGTAAACAAAATAAATATTAAATATCTGACCGAGATTGGTAAATTGTGGCACATGGTAGATTTTAGCTTGCGCAGTGTACCAGAGAAAAGGTCAGGGCGGGCTAAAGTCGATTACCACAATGCGGCAAGCTAGCATGAAGAAAAAGAAAAATTTTTTATCATCATGCCATTTGGGTGGTGATCAATAGACAGATTTCCTATTAATTATCGTGATTGCTAAGTAATTTAAAAGGTTTCATTGAATGATAGCTGATGTATTGCTCTCTGTTGAATATTATTGACTAGTTGAAATCCAAGAACAGTAAATCGTTGCGCATGACCATTATTTTCATACACGATTCTACATACTATACGAGTGTTGCGTGATACTGGCTGCTGTCAATTATTTGTTCGTAAGTATCCTTTTATTTATTTATTTTCAATTACTCCTTACTCCATTTAATTATCTACAATTTTAAGTGTATTGAGTTTGGATTAATAATGGTTTATTTTATTTTTTTATTTCAAATTTTTTTATCAGAAGAAATGAATTTGGTGAATAGTAGAGTGACATAACTTTAACTGGTACCAAAAAAATGCGTTAGCAACACGTGTATATAATTTTTTAATGCAACGGTCAATTTGTTGTGACATATAATTACAATAAGACGTGTAAATCGATAGTAAAGTAATATTGTATTTTTTTTTTATTTACAGTGACGCATGAAAATTTATTTAATGTGGAAGATAATTGGCGCGAAGTAGTTGACTGAAAATTATATGTAATTATTTTTTTTAAATTAAGGTATTAATGACGTAAGAACAGTTGAATTATCATTTTTTAATAATTATCTATTTTTCCTTATGTATTTTTTTATTTAAATTAATTTTTAACGCAAATAATTTTTGCACCAAGGTCAACTATTTATGAATTTAGGGACTTTTTGAGTTTAAAAATATAATTTTACTTTTTATTATTTTTTTTTTTTTAGTTACGTAAGTAGTATTAAATTACAGGAAAAAGATTATTTTATAAAAAATTACAAATTACTCTAATTACGTATATCTATTCAAGTATCAGCAGTAATTCTTATCAGGAATTTTAAAGATTATCAAAAATTCCAATCAAGATATTCACTAATTAAAAATTTATAAGTTTTTAATTGATGGAATAAAATTTTTAGAAAGACTAATTTTACTTGCAGTGATTTTATCAAGAGTTTGAACAAACCGCGTCTATGTAGTATCTAACCAACCGCTAGATGGACGCTAACATTGCAAAATATTCGCGAGTTTCGCGAAAGTCTAAAATCGACTTAAAAAAATTTTTTTTAAATTGTAGTTTGAATTTAAAAAAATTCTAGCGCTACCTAAAATTGAACAACATGTTGAAGAATAATTGAGAAGAAAGAAAAAATAATTTCGCTGAATATTTAATAAGAAAATGAATTATTTCTATCTTCTCGCAGGTGGTTGTTCATAGTACAGTTTAGTATATAAGGATCAAGCTAACATACAATATAAGGTAGTCCGATGCTTCTCAGGAAAACATAAACATCATGCGGCCTACTACCAGACCACATCATGTCCAGTACTCAAGTACAATAAAAACCGTCATCGATTCGATAAATTACTTAATTAAAACAAATACTGTAGAAGCGACTTTGACTACTCTTTTGCTATCGATGATGATAATAATAATTGTTTTAACTTTTGACAATTTAATTATAGTAACTGCTTTAATCTTCTAGACATGTTAATTTATTTTACACCTGAGGTGTCAATAAATTATTTAATGCTAACTAAATTGATATTGAAAAAATATTGATCAGATAAATTTATAGCTGATGAAAACTCAAGCTGAAATAATTATTAATAATTTTAGAGGGGAAGAAATAAGTAAAACAACGCAGAAAAAGAAATTAATTTGAATCAAGAGAAAAATTCTTGAATCAAGAAAATAATTCTGAAAAGTTTCAGTGTCTTGAATCAAGACAAAAAATTATTGAATCAAGTAAAAATTAATTATACTAAAGAAAATTTCTTAGTTTAAGAATTTTTCTACTCAAATCAAAAAGATCAAGTTCTTAAAAATTATTTACTTGATTCAAGTTAATTTTTTTTTCTGTGAATTGTTTTAAATTTTAAAAATATAAATGTAGGTAAGTTTTAGGACATGTCGTAACTAAGAATTTGGCCATGATGATGAGACATGAAAGCATTTAATGTATTCGAGCCAACTTTGAATCACGTCGGAGGATAGTAGTTCGATAGGTTGTAGTCATTCGGTCTGGTTTGTTCTTTTAAATACTTACTTAATATTTTAATGACAATCCAAACTCCACCGGTTTTAGCTCATCCATTTATTATATTATAAATTATAATTTATAATGTATACAGTTCTTATCTTTGTACATAATAATAGTCTGTAAATTTATTAAAAATTTTTTTTTGTTTCAGCAGCGCTGATTAAAAAATTTACACTAACTCGGATAATTAATACCGAGAAAATCATCCTGAGCAAGGTTCTGTAAAAAAAAAAAAATAATGGAGCCACGTGAAGATGTCGAGGAAGAAGTTCAAGATGATACTTTTGATGAGTCTCAGAATCTATCATCCCCAGCTGTTGAACTGTCGAGAGATAAAAAAGGATTAAAAAGAAAAACGAGTATCTTCAAGTACTATTCATTTAAATCAACAGGTATTGTTATAAAAATAATATTAATTTTTTTTTAGGAATTTTAAAAGTAGTGCATTATTTATAGTCGCTCTATAACGAAACTTGATTTTTATCTTTATGAGCAAGTATATATGGTCAAATTACGTCGATCAAAGTCTAAAAGCGATAACAGAGTTTCATCAAGTTTATTGTTTTATTAATTGATTACTGAATTATTCCCAGAGTAATTTTTTTTTCTCATTCTAATTATCAGGAGTTTAAAAGAGCTAAATAAATGCTGTAAATTAACTCGATTTTTATTGTGACAGATGTCTTACTATGTAGCTTTGTATTCTAATAATAAAGTCATGAATAACAGATAGGTGATGTGCGAGCCCGAGAACACGAGATTGAGCATCACGAGACGGTTTAAAGAGCTGCCAAAAAAATCACCAGATCCTGTTACATTTATTTATTACCGCGAATTTTTTAATCGATAAACTTTTAAATGTCACAGCTTAAAAGTTTATTTTATGTCAAAAAAAATTTAGTTCAAGTTTCCTTACAAAAACGAAGAAAAAAATTAATGACTGTTTATTTTTAAATTCCCAGCGATAAATAAAAAAAAAAAAGTTTGAAATATAGACGTCTGAACGATAATAACAATATCGGAGCTGCTAAAGAGAGAGGAGAAGGCACAAGCCTCCACCGTCAGCCAATCGGACTCCGCCGAATGTAGTGACATCACGCCTGAATGTACCGGCATATCATAAAATAAAAAACAAAACGGAAATAAAATGAGTAGGCAGTGATCATTATAAACTCACATTGCACTTTACACACTACTTGGATACCCCTAGTCTGGCTAAGTCTTCTCCAGACGAATTAGTTTACTCAGTATGCAATATTGAGGCTTAGAAATTTTTTTACTACTTTTTTTAACAGTATCAAATGCATTTATATATTTTTTATTAGTAAAGTAACTATTTAAATTATTTTAACATTTATTTATAAAGTGAAAGTTTTATAAAAAAGGAATTTTTTATAAAAAAATGGGTAGAAAAAGTGTTAGCAATTGTCCGTCGCCTACCGGATCAACTGTTGAAAATCTTAACTCTGAAAATGTTACGGCAGGCATGTACTGTTATTTATTTGTTGTATATTTTTATTGCAAAGTTTCTAATAATTTAGTAATAAGATCAAAGTAATTTATATATTATTATTGACGTTATCAAACAAATATGTACTTTGAGGTCGCATTTTAATGAATTCAAACTGATTTTTTTAACTATAAATTTAAATAGTACAAAGTTCATGAATTTTAAAACCAGCTAATTAATATTACAGAGGCTTTGCCGGGCTCAGCAAAAAAATCAGGACCTCTTGTTGGAGTCATTGATGTCGGTACACGGACTGTCAGATTTGTGGTAAGTTTTCAACTAATTAATTAACTAAATATTAAGCTATAAGAGTAAAATATTTAATTTTTTAGATATTTACGGCCAAACGTGTCAGTGAAGTAGCATCCCATTCGATTGACATCGAGCAATTGAGTCCTCAAGAAGGATGGACTGAACAAGACCCCAAGGAAATTTTATTTGCTGTAAAAGCTTGTATAAAAGATGTCATTAAAAAACTTGAAAGCATTGGTGGAAGTGCTTCTGACATTGTCACTGTCGGTCTTACCAATGCTAGAGAAACAACATTTGTTTGGGATTCAACAACTGGGGAACCACTTCACAACGCTATTGGTACGTGTTATTATTTATTTATTGAATAATGATTTTTGTTAAATTGCACTGTACTTTCTTAACTATTGACATTTATAAAGATATAAGCTCATCCTGATGTTACACTCATCGAGAGCTTTCATTTGAGTACCCGCATGCATTTTTTATATATTTTTCATATATATATATATATATATATATATATATATATATATATATATATATATATATATAAAATATATGAAAAGTTGATGTGGGTACTCAAATGAAAGGTCTTGACGAGTATAACATTGGGATGAGCTTATATCTTGAACAATGTCAATAGTTCACAAGATACAAGGTCATTTCTTAATTATTGATATTTTTAAAGATGTAAGCTCATCCTGATGTTTCACTCATCAAGAGGTTTCATTTGAGTACACACATGCATTTTTTATATATTTTTCATATATACATATATATAATATGTATAAATATATGAAAAATTGATGTGGGTACTCAAATGAAAGGTCTTGATGAGTATAACATCGGGATGAGCTTATATCTTTAACAATGTCAATAGTTCACAAGATACAAGGTCATTTTACTTATTTTCTCAATAATATAGATTATAACTTTTTAAATTAATTTGAATTTTATATTGATTATAGTGTGGTCCGATATTCGTACTGATACAATTGTCGATCAGATAATAGCAAAATTTCCCGATAAAAGTAAAAACCATTTGAAGCCACTGTGCGGTCTACCAGTAAGTCCTTACTTCTCGGCATTAAAAATCCGATGGCTGAAGCAAAATGTTTCTACAGTAAGAAAAGCGATACGTGATAAGAGATGCAAAGTTGGTACTTTGGACACTTGGATTATTTGGGTAAATTTTTTTTATATCTATTAATTAATTAATTATTTTATTAATATGCTTGTAATTATTTTTTAGAATTTAACTGGCGGTAAAGAAGGCGGTCTTTATATTACTGATGTGACCAACGCTTCAAGAACAATGTTAATGAACATAGAAACTTTGAACTGGGATCCTACTTTGTGTAGGTACTTTGACATCGATATGGGTTTGCTGCCAGAAATAAAGAGTTGTTCTGAAATTTATGGAAAAATTACCGTCGGACCTTTGTCAGGCATTCCAATATCTGGGGTGAATTATTACAAACTATCAATTTAAAAAAAAAAAATAAAGTACACAATTAATAATATTTAATAAAAAAACAGATACTGGGTAATCAACAAGCTGCGTTGGTTGGACAAAATTGTCTGAAGCAAGGACAAGCAAAAAATACATATAGAAGTGGTTGTTTCCTACTTTGCAATACCGGAACTACTGTATGTAAATTTTATTGTTATTGTTTTGATAGTATTTTAACAAAAGATATTTATTTTTAGAGAGTTTATTCATCCCATGGTCTAGTCACGACAGTAGCTTATAAATTAGGGCCAAATAGTCCAACTGTCTATGCATTAGAAGGTTCAGTGGCCGTTGCTGGGGCGGCAATTAAATGGCTAAGAGACAATATGAAACTTATTAAAGACGTTCATGAGAGCGAGCAAATAGCTGAAAAAGTATTCAGCACTGGAGATGTTTACTTTGTACCGGCTTTCAATGGCCTTTATGCTCCATATTGGAGAAAGGATGCCAGAGGGTAACTTTATAAATTTATATTAATGACATTTATTGTTTCAAGAGCTTTAGAAAATAATAATTTTATTTCCTCAAAGGATAATCTGCGGTCTGACGGCATTTACCACAAAGCAACACATAATACGGGCATCACTTGAGGCAGTATGTTTCCAATCCCGAGATATTATCGAAGCTATGTTCAAAGATTGTGGATTTCCTTTGACAAAGCTCTACACTGACGGTAAAATGTCGACTAATAATTTATTAATGCAACTTCAAGCTGACCTTAGCGGTATACCAGTATGTAAGTATATATTTCTTATTGAATTTAAAAATTAAAATATTTTTTTTTTAATAAATTCTTAACTATTTATTTCAGTCAGATCAACCATGCCAGACATTACGGCTCTGGGAGCTGCAATTGCAGCTGGACAAGCTCAAGGCGTTGAAGTTTGGCCTCTCGACGGAGATGAGACTGAAACAGTTCCTATTGACACGTTTTTACCTACAACAACTCCAGAAGGTAATAAATTTATTTTAAACACTGATAGAAGGATTTATTAACTATTAATAATTTACTATTTATTTGAAGACAATTAATTAATATATTAAATTTTAATAAATATTTTTTAACATTTAATAAATATTTATTTGGGAAAAAAGTACATTTATTAAAAGTTAATAAGTATTTATTAACAGTTAACAAATATTTATTAAAAATCATCTTTATAAATTATTTGCATTAATTACATTAAATTATAATAACGTTTATTGTTAAATACTAAATTCTATCACAGCTCATAATTATCTTTTATATTTTTAGATATTAAAAACGTTAATTTATTTAGTGAATTTAATTATTATCATGTATTCCAGCTATAGGGTTATAAAAAGTGTCAAAAGAAAATTGCTATTTTAAATAAATATTTCTTAACAGTTAACAAATATTTATTAACATTTATTAAATTGTATTTAATAAATAATTTATTAACTGTTAATAAATATTTATTAAATCCTATGATGTTAAAAAATCATTTATTAACAGTTAATAAAGCTTATTAAATATAAACAAACCTTTCTATCAGTGAATAATATGATTTTTCCATTTTGTTATTTTTTATAAATCTAATTTATTTTTTATCAATAATAATTATTTCTAATGAGGTCTTTTGATTGCAGAGAGAGACGGAAGGTATAAAAAATGGAAGATGGCTGTTCAAAGAAGTATGGGCTGGGCTGCGACGAAAATAACTGCCCAAATGACAGGTAAAAAATAAATTAATAGCATTATTAATCATTTTGATCGGTTTTTAACGATACTCAAAAATTTAGCTGAATTGAAAGTTTTTTTATTTTATTTAACAAATAAATTTGTTACAAAAAATTATTTTTAAAAAATTACATTTTTTATTTTTTTAAATTTCTACATATGAATTTTTTTTTGTCAATTTATTTGTTACAAAAATTCTTAAAATTATCAACTATCTGCTAAATTAATGTAGCACATATTTAATAATTTAAAAAATTATAGTAAAAAAAAATTGAAATTTAAAAAAATAAAAAATGCAATTTTTTAAAAATAATTTTTTGGAAAAAAACTTTTTGTTAAATAAAATAAAAAAATTGTCAAGTGACAGCTAAATTAATTTTCATAAAAATAATACTTGTTTTTAAGATTATTTTTATACTGGAAATACCGCTATAAATTAAATAAAGCCGAACCAGCTGAAAAAAATACGATGAATAATAAATTATCTTATTAAAATAATTTCAGATGAAAGATACCGAGTATTGGCCTCTATTCCAGTCAGTTGGTTTGTTATGACTAGCTTTGTCTTACTACGATTGAGCTATCACTTCAAAGAACGGTGACGACATACATCGAATATTATAAACTCGATTTATCTAATTTAAAGCTAGCCAACTAAATAAATTTTATTGTTATTCAGTATACTATTAGATAGTTGATAAATTAGATTATATTAATATTAATAATAATAATAATGATAATAATAGTAGTAGTTAAAGGCTATCGTAAATGAAAAAGTTGTTATCATTGTTGGAATAATCAATGTAGTTATTTATCATTCATTTTATAATTTTATTGACTGAAAGTACGCACAGCTACAATTAAATGCCATTATAGTGTTTTCATTTTATTTATTATTATTAAATCATTGTTAATTATTAATTTTATAAATCACTTGCCTTGTATGCTCAATTCTGTCAAATATTTATCTTTTAATCACGTATTTTTTTAGAAAACAAACGATAAATAATTTATTTAAATTTATATTATATGAAAATGTTACACTTGAAAAAATATAATATTGAATTTTTCGTTATTTTCTTTTAAACAGTACTTAATAAATAAGTTAACGTAATTTATGTTTATTTATTATTTTTGTGATAAGTAATTATGGTTGTAATTTTAAGCTTATTTTAATTATATGAAAGCTGTAATAAATGTTATGAGAAAAGAATAAATACTCAATTTAAAAAAAATATTTACATAATAATTGATGACACTGCAGTTGAAAGACATTAGAAACTTTTTTAATAATTTTATAGCAATTAAATAATTAAGAAAAAAAATTTCCACATGTAGAAATTAAATGACATTAAAGTTAGCATTCACTTGATAATTTTTTAATTTTATTTAATAAATAAATTTTCTCCGAAAAATTATTTCTAAAAAATTGCATTTTTTATTTATTTAATTTTCTAAATGTAAATTTTTTTTCTCATTTTCTTTGACATAATTTAATTGTTAAAAAATTTATAAAATATCGGCTAATTTAATTATTATTAGTGTAAATTTTTAAAAGCATTTTTATTATTGTAATTTAAAAAATTAACAGTTGTTAGCTGACTTTAGTATTATAATAATTGAGGTTATAAATTTTTAAAAAGTATTCTTACCTTGAGAAGTTGAAATATTAATAAAGTTCGCGGGAAAGTAGAAACATGGCCGCCATTACAAAAAAGATCCAAAGTATGCAGCGCGCTCTAGGTAAAAAAAGTTTGATTGAAGTACAATCGATACTCGAAATTCGATTCGGCGAGATAAAATAAAATCTCTTCATTTTTTTTTTATCTCGAATGTAAATATCGGCCACATTCAGTTCACTAGAATGTCGTGATGATCGCGACAATCGTCAGTTTAGAAACAGAATGCAATAATGAATGATCTAACTAAACCAAGACAACTCACGTATAACACCTCGTGAGAACGTCAAACAATAAATAAAATATTGTTAAATAATAATTATTAAAAATGTATTTATTAAAACGCGGTGATGTGACATAATAAATATATTAGTATAAATATTAAATAAAATAAGTGAACAGTTGTTTAATAAATATTTTAAAAAATAATATAGTGTTAATGGTGGTGGTGTTGTGGTGGTGAGTTAGCATCGCATCATCAATCGGTGGTGACAATACACAATATACACATGACAACTCACACACTAACGGGGATTTTAAAACGCTATGGTGATAAAATTACAGATAAAATAATAATAATAATAATAATAATTACTACCGGAAGTAATATAGGATATTTATTTGTTAGGTAGATAATATAAATGTTAAAAATGTTGTGTATATTATAATTATAAAAATAAAAATTATCATCATCATCATCATCGTGATAAATAAATCACTAACAGTCTCAGAAGGAGAACCAGAAACAGAGGCTGAAGTGGCTGAAGCAGCATCAAGATGTCGTCGGGTCACAGCAGCCGAAGTAGTCGTGCTGCCCACATAAGTTCGATACTTCAAAAACTCCAAGGACGGTTTACCGACGCAATGACTCCACCAAAATTATCAACAGATAAACGTATGCTCGACAAAACATGGAAACTTATGGACAAAGTTGTTAAATTGTGTCAGCATCAGCGAATGAACTTAAAAAACTCACCACCATTTATCCTTGATATCCTTCCAGATACCTATCAGCGCTTGAGATTAATTTACAGTAAATACGAGGATCGTATGTCCGTTTTGCACAGCAATGAACATTTTTGTGTATTCATAAATAATCTTATGCGAAAGTGTAAACAGGCTATCAAGTTATTCAAAGAAGGCAAGGAAAAAATGTTTGACGAGACATCTCATTATCGTAGAAATTTAACAAAACTCAGTCTCGTATTCAGTCACATGCTCTCTGAATTGAAGGCCATCTTCCCCAACGGCGTCTTCGCGGGTGATCAGTTTCGCATTACCAAGTCTGACGCCGCTGAATTTTGGAGAGAGCGCTTCGGTAACAGGTACATATCATATTATCATTATTTTTTTATTTATATTATAACAAATTATTTTTTACTCCCATATAAGAAATTACAGCCTAACCTACACAGAAAAAAAAATTAACTTGATTAAAGAGAAAAATTCTTGAACCAAGAATATAATTTTCAAGAGGGTAATTGTCTTGAATCAAAACAAATTGAATAATTCTTGAATTAAGTAAAATTTTCTTAAATCAAGAATTTTTCTACTCAAGCCAAGAATATTGAGCTCTTTAAAAATATATACTTAATTCAAGAACATTTTTTTTCTCTGTAGATACGTCACAGACAATCTAACTTTATTTTTATTTTTATTACACCATTGTTCAATACGTACTTGACCCCAACGTTTTTCTTAATCCAATTACATCCCCAAATTTCAAGTACGTACATATAATACACTTGAGCACCATTACCACCACTACCGCTGTCACCCCGTCACAAAAATCGATACAATAAAATTTATTTTATTGTAGGTCTATCTATAAACTATAAATATAAACAAAAAAATTAAATATCGATTTGAAAATTCCAGCTATAAAATATTTTAAACTAAAGCAACGAATCACATGAATGGATAAGATAAAAAAATGTATATATATATACTTTTTACGCTGCGTTTCGTTCATTGACAGTATTATCAATTTAAACTCGAATTAAACAACCCGAATAAGTTCATTCAACTGTTCACCGGGCTTATTATTATTTTTACTGGCTATTACCCAGCATTCGATCATTATCATCAGCATCAACATCATTAAATATAATATTAATATATGTACATCGTGGAATTCAAGTTGGCTTATAGGTCATGCATCAATGAACTATAATCTATTGATTTATACGTTTAATCATGATTTAAGACCGGGTAATTTTTAATTTTAAATTATTAATATAATATACAACACTGAAGGTATTATCATCTCAACTCTACTCTGTTCATTAAAGATTAATTTTCTCATCACTTTTTATTATTTATTATTTATTGATGGAGTTATAATAATCAGGATTCCTGTTTTAGTAAACAGACGGCTGGATAATTATAATAATAAGTACGTCTACGGTGAATAGAACAGAACGCACGTTTAAATACTCGTGCAATTTAAACTTTCGTTATCGCTCGCAATATCTATATATATTTTATAAATAAACATTGAGTCTTGTGGCTGAGTAATTCATTGATGATTTTGTCTACCAATTAATGCACATATTTGTCTTTGTCGTTAATTTAAATTGAGGTATGTAAAAAAAAAAAAAAAAAAAACAATCGTTTAAATTACCACTCATGTTAAATATTTTTTATTAATTAATTAAAAATCAGGATGTTATAGACCAAATTGATGTTATGTTTTTTATTATTTAAAATCAATTTTCCAATCTTAAAATTAATAATCTATAATCTAAAATTAATTTCTATAATATTAAATTAATTATTTATTGTCTAAAGTTCATTTTTTATTTAAAAAAACATAACATTAATTTGGTCTACAACATCCTGATTTTTAATTAATTATAGAAGAATTTAAACCTGATTAGAGGAATAATTTTTTATTAATTTAATTATTTATTTTTAAAATTTTCCGCTTAAAAAGTATGAATGTTGCTTATTAAATGGATAAAAAATTCCTTCTAATAAATAAAAGGATAAGGATGTGGTGTGAGAGAGATTGGTAAGCGATTGTTGCCGGCGACGTTGACGGAACCCGTTCAATTACCCAGATGCGTGGACCTTCAGTTTCCGGCGTTTCCGGTCAAATGATCCGCGGACATCCGCCCGACTGGCACTTATACAACACTCCGTACAAACATACATGCCTAAATACGTACACACGATATAATATAAAATTAAATAATGTACAACAACCCGTGGTACAGTTGCGGTACCCTTTCTAGTCATCATTGATTCACAACTCTCTCTCTTATTCTCAGAATTTGCTGATGTTGATGATGATGATGATGATCATCATCATGATGCTGCTACTGCTGGTATTCCCATATACTACTTAACAGGGGCTCACCCTCGTAATTTAAACTCCAATTTTAAATGTCTGGTCTTTCACACAAAATAACACATTTTTTAAATTACACTTCAGTGAGTCTTTATTTAATGACTTCAGACTTAACTCTGATGTGTCATTTTAATCTTTATAAATAAAATCCCTTGAATAGAGTAAAAATAAAGGTTAAACAACAACCTTTGACCTTTATATTGATATTTATCGGTGAATACCTTTTAAAGTCTGCCTATTTTTTTTTATAGTATACATGTATTATATATCAATGGCTGGTTGATAGATTTTATATGTACCAGCATAAGCTTTCAGCGCAAAAAAGAATAATAGAATGTGAGTGGTTGAACGCTAAGAAATAACGTTTTTCAATAATCCTCCACGTCAAGTACAGAGAAAATATTAAGTTCTAAAAAGCTGAAAGTTAACAGTCAAATCCAGATTCCGAGTTTTATACTCACATTCAATAGTTATAATAGAATCCGTGAGTAGTTTGAAATGAGTAAGCTTTTTAAACCAATTATCTATAATATTAAGAGAATAAGTAAAATTTTGTGTGTATTTATATGATAAAATGGGTTTTTATGGTTAAATTTGGTATAATTGGAAAAGTCTCGACTAATAGTTAATTTACGATGATAAGTATTTAGGCTGGATTTGAAAATACTCTATTTTTAGATACATAATTAAGAAATGACCTTGTATCTCGTAAACTATTGACATTTTTAAAGATATAAGCTCATCCCGATGTTACACTCTTCAAGACCTTTCATTTGAGTACCCACATAAATTTTTCATATATTTTATATATTTATATATATTATATATATATATGTATATATGAAAAATATATAAAAAATGCATGTGGGTACTCAAATGAAACCTCTTGATTAGTGTAACATCGGAATGAGTTTATATCTTTAAAATATATATTATATATATGTATATATGAAAAATATATCAAAAATGCATGTGGGTACTCAAATTAAAGCTCTTGATGAGTATAACATCAAGACGAGTTTATATTTTTAAAAATGTCAATATTAAAGAAAGTACAGTGCAATTTAACAAAATTAATTATTTAATAGAGCAAAATTTTATTTATTTATAGTTCACAAGTCACATAGTGACTGCAAGATTGCTAGTTTTTATTATTATTATTATTATTATTATTATTAATTATTTATTTCAACAGGCAAATTTGGCATCAAATTAAAAGAGAAAAGCGGTTTCTTGAATGAATTCTCAGCTCATAAATAAATAATAAGATACGCGTGATCTATTGCTGTTCATTCATAACGCATATGATAATGGTACATAAAAAAGTGACATATCCATATATGTAGACATAGATAGATATATATCGAGTTGTTCTCGGACAAAACGGTTCCCCGCTTGTCAAGTTAATCTCACATCCGGACTATGAGAGCAAAAGCGGAAGGAAGGGGACGTGACGTCACGATTGAGGAAAATTAAAAAAGTAACGCGAGCGTGCGAGATGAGAAGAGAAGTATTATGTATATGTACTTGTACTTGTACGCCCGCATGCAGACTACATACTCTGGAAATTGTAGATATATATACAATATGTGTTTAACAAAAGTGCCATGGCCCCCAACACACTACTTACACATACGAATATCAAGTAGATATACATATATCTATTACATTATATATTAACATGCTGGCATGATAGGACAACTAGCTATTGCTATTGTTGCCGTTTTGTTAGATTTAACGTGTAATATGTCAATGCCGTAATACAGCATTAGCTACGAAGGAATTTTTAGTTTGTTCTGCTGAAAAATAATTCAATAATTAATATTAGTACACACAAAAAAAAAAAAATTAATTTGAATAAAGTAAATTATTTTGAAGAATTTCGTCTTCTCAATTTGAGTAAAAAAATTTCATCAAAATTATTTTCTTGATTCAAATTAATTGTTTTTTTAGTTTAAATAATTGATATTTCTATTAAAATATTAGCGAACAATTCATTGATAAGCTTCGTGCCAATAATAGCTCACAAGAATTCGCAATTGCGCAAAAAATAGAGAATATGCGTGATATTAAAACCGAGAGACATATCTCGTGGACGATGACGACAACCTGACTACCTCTACATCCGTTTAATCTCATTCGTATGCTTGATTATCGTTAATTTCGGGAGAATCTTTCATGCGACATATCAATGAGATAATTTATTCTACACTATTTTAAAATTGAAATGAAACGCTCGATGTTTAATCAGAATTATCATTAAGTATGTAAATGAAATGTAACCTTTTGTAATATATTTTTAAGTTTAGTGTTGTGTCTTTCAAAAACTTTGAGGGAATTGTGGACCAGGTCCGCGGTCACGTACGTTCGTGCTCGCAAGTGATAACGAAAAATTTTCCATCGCACCGAGTGCTTTTACCTTAATTAAACTCAGGCGGGCTTGATATTTTATACCTACAATACTGTTTCATGCTGAAAAAAACATTAGTAATTGTATAAATTAGCTGTCATTGAAGAGCGTAGTAGAGTAGGGTAGGTAAATAATAACAATAATTAATAATAAATTCAAGGACTTTAATATTAAAATGAATAAAAAATAAATGACTTTTTGTATTTGATAGGCATTGCGACGTATAGTAGACTGTGCTCGGAATCGTAATGAAAAAATATATAGAAAAAAATATAAGAAAAAGAAAAGGAAAAAAGTCGGCCGCCGTAAACTGGGTCTCTCCTCTTCGATCCGCGAATGTTAGGTCGGTAGACACGCGCGCAAACGCTTAAAGATGCGCAAAATAGTAGTAAGTAACTAAATATCTGAAAAATAAAATAACCAGAGTGACTATCACGCTGTTGTACGTGTTATATGTATATATAATTTTATTAGTAGAGTTCTATGAATGAAGGCGGGTGTTGGGTCAGCCGACAAGCAAGGACGGCTAATTATAACCAATATCTTTTCTTACGTGCATTAACATGTTATGTATATATATCAGCAAAGTTAGCCAACTCCCCTCTTTATTTCATTATTGTTATTATTAATTTTCACAATTATTATTACTATTATTACTATTTGAGTTTTGAGCTGGGTTTTTGATGGTTTAGGTCGGTCGCTCTGTCTCTCATTTCTCATTTATTATTATACCAATCTCACTCTTTTTTAATGCTAATAATAAACATATTTCCGGAGCGACCTGGCGATAACGCTACAACGATCTTCCTCACCGTTGCGTGGGCAAATATGTTTACCCAAGTTGCACATATCTTTATAACATTATTACTTATATTTTAATATTCGTATTACTTTGCCATTTTTCCTCCATTCATTATTTTAAATATAATTTTATTATTTAAATAACTTAAATTCAATCAATAAGAACATTTTTTTTTTATTGAATCTTAATATTGTTATTAATAATTATCTTTTAATTGAATTCATTCAGAAATAAGTTTTATCAGCTGGTTAAATTTCGTATTTACATTCATAATAATTAACACTTGTTGAATAAATTAATATTTAAGTATCAATTAGAGTGATTATTGTTTTATTAATAGGTTTTTTCTTTTTTTTTTTTTTTTTTTTTTTTATATAATATTTAAAAGCGTAAATCTAGACATTGAGACATTATCGTTGTTTCATTAGCAGACGAGACTTTTTTATCCGAAAATCAATATCACACTCTAACATTTCTTCTCGACCCTTTTGCTTCTCTCAGTGTGGCATTTAAAAAAAAAAAAAAAAAAAAAAACCGCATTTCCTGTTCATCTCAAGGAGGTCATGACCGATAATAAAATACAGACTCGAGTGAAATTAAATCAAGTGTGAATACTGATACAAACTTACAGACAAGTTCAATTCCAGCTATTGGAAAAAATATATTTTTTACATAATTATTTATGTAATATTTTATTGCTAAGAAAGATAAATTTAAAAAAATGTTTTAATACTTATTAGATAAATGCATCGTTGCTCTGTTAGTTTAAGAGCCAGTTTGCAATTAGAGATAACAAAGAAAGTAAATAAAAAAATAATTTATATTGTTATTAGATAAGATTATATAAATTTTAACAATGTTCATTCACCGGTTGAAATATTTTTTTCTTAAATATTAATTTTATAAATTTTTTCGTATAATTCGCCTCAGTTGATTTTAATATCTGCATAATTTAATATTCAATAATCAAGACTAAGCTAATATTTGTGTAATATGTACAAATTTGAATAATTGATATTCAAAAAAACCATATGTCAATTGAAAATCTTTACAAATGTCACAATAGTTATAAATAATTTCATTTATACGCTAAAATTTAATTGAAAAAAATTTATTTTACTTGATTAATAATTGTAACACTGTTAAATCATCGTAATTCCTTATCTAAACATAATAATTAACTTCCGGTGAATGTTTATTGTATACCTTATCATTGCCGTGGATATGTACGTTTAAGCTTAGTCACAGTAATAAAAATATTCAATATTTTTATGTTATATTACTTGGAAAATTTATCCACGGCTTTTTAATTTAAAACTCAATACACAATAGTAACGATAGAAAAATAGATTTACTTGTTAAAAAAATTTAAGACACCTTTATATGGGTTTTATGCAGTTTATTTATTGAATGTAATTTTTTTTTTTAAAACAAGCAAAGTACAAAGTCCCAATCTGGCTGTAGTGCGTGTGAATCGATACCTACGCACGGATTTATATTTATGTATGTGTTGATTACAAAATCGATAACTCAGATATATCTATGATATCAGACGTGATACTCTCGAGGAAGCGTGTACAAATCATAGCCAAAATAAAAAAGATCAAGTATTACATCATTTAAAATTATAACAAAATAAATAGTTTGAGATAAATTATTTAACAGAACTGTTTACAGTAGTAGTAGTAATTATAATAATAATAATGATTATTATTTCCTTGAATAAAGGAACAATCCATACGTTTAGTTGTGATGTGCTGATTATTCCAATAAACAGCAGTATTATATTACAACCGTGCGTTGGGAATAAATTTAGGTATTGCTCCCTTAAAAGTACTTCTCCAAATTTTTCGCCAAGCTACTTGGATCAACATTTGGTCCGTGTCGCTCGACGACTTTTCCATCTTTGTCGACGATGAATTTTGTGAAGTTCCACTTGATAAAGTTTCCCAGTGTGCCGCCCTTTTCCTTTTTCAAGTACTTCCACAGGGGATGAGTTGTCTCACCATTGACGTCTATTTTTTCAAACAAATCAAACTTCACCTACGCACAGAAATAAAATTAATAAAAATAATTGATTAAAAAAAAAATAAATTACTTTTTGACGATCAGCAAAGCTGCAAATTTCGTCACTGTCTCCGGGCTCTTGACCGTTGAATTGATTGCATGGGAATGCCAAAATACGAAGACCTGACAACATGAATGATTTTTTTTAAATTAAAAACTATTGTTGAAGAAATTATAAATATTGTTTAAAGAAATAAAAATACCATGAGACTCTGCAAATTGATCATGAAGCTCATTCAGTTCTTTGTAATTAGTAGCAGTGAGCCCACACTTAGATGCGACATTCACGATCAACAGCACGTGGCCTTTATACCTGAAATTAATTCATAGGAATGTTTAACAATTTATAGAGACCGGCATTGAGCTCGAAGAAAATAAATTCATTCATAGTTTAACCTACTTTTCCAAAGGTACATCTTCCCCCTTGATAGACTTAGCTTCGAAATCGTGGACGGACTTGGCCGACTTGTAATCCAAGTTTCCACTCATAACTATTTAAATTACAGAAATATTTAATCATTTTTAAATTAGTTATTTTCGTAACACTCAATTATTTTTAGCGAATATTTGTGGCAAATGATGTTAATAAACTCCTACAGGTAGTTTATCATGCAAATAGGATTAAAACGATAATAATTAATTTTTTCAATTTAACTACTTATAATTTATGACACTGAAATTGACAGACATTAAAAATTTTTTTATGATTAAATATCAATAAAATTATTATGAAAAATATTTCACATGTGAAAATTAAAGAAAATAATCAGTGGAAATTTTTAAAAACATTTTTATTGTTGTTATTGATTTGTTATAAAAATTTTAAAAATTAACAGGTGTCAGCTGACTTCAGTATCATTATAACTTGGGGGTGTTTAAATACGTGCCTGCTAAATTTCGAATTTGTTGCAATCCGACAGGTATTATTGGATATTTCAAAAAACGCATTCTTCTCCTAGATTTATTCAGTGCAAAAAAAAATTATTTATTTGTCACAATTAATTACTCTTCGTTTCATTCAAACAATTTTTTTTAAGAAAATTTATTTAAAAGATATTTAATAATTTTTTAAATAAATGAATTAGAAAAAATTAATGTAGAAATTTAAAAAAAAAAATGTCATTTTTTGGAGCAAATGATCAAGTCATTGTTAACTTTAATGTCATTTTTTTTTGCAAGCAAAAAAAAAATTAATTTTCCATTTTTTATTTAAAAAATAAAAAAGTCAAAGTTAAAAAATAATGAAATAATTTCCTTTTTATTAATTAAAACTCAAGAATTTCTTGTACTAATTCTTATCTCTGCAAGAAAAACTTTCGCACTTGTAAGTAGTGCCACCTATCAAGAAAACGGCGAAAAAACTGATCCGCCATCAAGAGATTACTCATTCACACGCAATTCATCATCCGTTTTGTTGAATCAGTTACTTATTAAATAAAATGTAACTACTGAATGATATTGCATTGTTCTTAAAGTAAAAGATTTATCAGACATATTCTTACCTACAGCAGTAGTAATATCAAATAATTATTGTAGATATAATATATTTATTCGCAGGTGAAAAAAATGCCGACTGAATGAACAGAGCAACTGACTACGACTGACTATGATGTCCGCTTACTCTACTCGTATACATAGTAACGGCGTAGTAGCCAGGACAGTGGAAAGTGGGAAATAAAAAACATTATACCCACTTGCTGAATTTTTTATTTAAATTTCAGCATATGTATAATATAAAATAACTTTCTACCCTTGATTATATATATTGAGGGTGACTTGACATTTCATGTAATAATTATTATTAATTTTTCAATGTCACATCAATAAAGTTAATACCTTGAGTTCAAAGGTCTACATTACGCTCATTAATTAATTAATCATCACTTTTTGGACTGTTATATAATACTATTTAATGATTATTGTTATCTAATTATTTTTAGGTCGAAAAACAATTATTTATAAATATATTTGATTTTTTTTTTTGGATAAATAACAATGACACTGGTTAACAATTAGAAATTTTAAGAAAAATTTTTTTATTGTAATTAATTTTATGACATTAAAGTTAGCTGTCACTTGATCAATTTTTAATTTTATTTAACAATTGAATTAATTCTAAAAAATTATTTTTAAAAAATTGCGTTTTTAATTTTTTAAAATTTCTACATGTCAATTTTTTAAATATTTTTTTTTTGCCATAATTTATTTGTTAAAAAAAAATTATTAAATATCTGCTAACTTTATTATATTAATTTTTTATAAAAAAATACACTGAAGTTAAATGAAAAAAATTTTTTTAGAATTTCATAGCAATAAAATTATATTAAAAAAAAATTTGACATGTCAAAATTAAAAAAAAATTTTTTTTTATTGTAATTGATTTATTTTAAAAATAAAAAAAATTAATAGCTGTCAGCTGACTTCAGTATCATAGATAAAAAACATAACATGTTTGTAATCGGTTGGAATCAACTTAGAATAAATAATTCAGAAAATATTCTTGGAACTAAAATTGATTTTATGCTCAGCGCGCTACTTAGCAATTATTATACCTGTGTCAATTAAATATTCTTTCGTGTTAAAAAAAGGTATATGCAGTGTGTACAAATATTAACTGCAATAAACTGTGTTTGAGTATCCTTGAAATACTTTAGGGTAATTTTAGTTTATTGTTTGCTATAAATAACTAAATAAATAAATAAATATTTTATCTGTTTTCAGTACTTTGGTCCCTTGGAAGGTTTTTAGACATGAATTAAATCAAGTTCATCCCATAAGCTCGGGCCTGCAAGCGATGGCATTGAAATCAACGATCGACCTCACCTGCAATGATTACATTTCAAACTTTGAATTCGACGTGTTCACAAGGTAAATACTTTAAATATTAATTAATAAATTATTTAATAGAATTAATAATTAATTTCGCTTTTATTTAAGATTGTTTCAACCTTGGTCTACGTTGCTGCGCAACTGGAAAATTTTGGCGGTCACGCATCCTGGATACGTAGCATTTTTAACTTACGACGAAGTAAAAGCGCGCTTGCAAAAATACTGCATAACTAAACCAGGGAGTTATGTCTTTCGATTGAGCTGTACAAGATTAGGACAGTGGGCTATTGGGTACGTTACATCCGATGGAGATATTCTTCAAACCATACCCCATAATAAAAGTCTGTGTCAAGCATTGTTGGACGGCTATCGGGAAGGATTGTAAGTTTATAATTTTAAAAATTATTTTTATAAAATAATAAAAATTAATTTAGCATGACATTAAAGTTAGCAGTCACTAGAGAATTTAAAAAAATTTTTTTAACAAACAAATTTGTTAAAAAAATTTACTTTTAAAAAATTGCATTTTTTATTTTTTAAAATTTCTACATGTCAATTTTTTTTTTTTTTCAAATTTTTTTGTCATAATTTATTTAAAAAAAAAAAAAAATTCTAAAAATTATTAAATATCTGCTAAATTTATTTTCATTAATTTAGCAGATATTCGATAATTAAAAATAATTTTTTTAACAAATAAATTATAGCAAAAAAAAATTGGCATGCAGAAATTTCCAATAATTAAAAATGCAATTTTTTAAAAATAATTTTAGAACAAATTTGTTAAATAAAATTAAAAAATTGTCAAGTGACCTAACTTAAATGTCATTATAAAATAATAATACTATTAAATATAAAATATTTTTAGTTACTTATACCCAGACGGACGTCATGTGAATCCCGATTTGACGTGGGCCGTTCAACCTACTCCGGAAGAGCACATCAAAGTAACGGCTGAGCAATATGAACTTTATTGTGAAATGGGCAGTACATTCCAATTATGTAAAATTTGCGCTGAGCATGACAAAGACGTCAGGATAGAGCCCTGCGGTCATCTTCTCTGCACGCCATGTTTAACAGCTTGGCAGGTAGCAGTACTTACTCATTTTATAAATATTATTATTTAAATATAAATATAAATTATACTTATATCTTTTATTGCGAACAATGTCTCATCGGTTTGTCATAAAATACTTGAATTGCCATTATTAAATATCGTTTCTCTTGCATAAAATTCATTCACTTCAGCTGACTATTAAGTAATTATTTTTTGCTAGCGCTCATGTACAAAGCAAACATATAAAGATCTGCTTAGATATAGGACAGTGATGAATAGGAGTAAAATTCAGGCCAACGATTTTATTATATCCACTTTATAAATTCAGGCTGCTGTAAGAGCCATTATAGTGTGACATATATATAATATAAAAAAAAAAAAATTGCAAAATTTATTTAAAGACTGACTTAATAATATTACTTTTTTTATCAACAGGATTCCGAGGGCCAGGGGTGTCCTTTTTGCCGCGCAGAGATAAAAGGAACTGAACAAATAGTTGTGGATCCTTTTGATCCACGAAGAACACATCGACCTGGGGCTCAATCAGCATCTGTTAGTAACGCATCAACTCCTACGCGGGATCTTGACCCTGACACCGAGGTATCCGACTAGGCGTATCATCTACCCTCCATTTAAAATATATAGATAAATAAATATATATATTTATATTTATTTGTTTATTTATATATTAGTTTAAAACATATCCTTGTATAGTGACCTCATAGATTATGCCTCATAAAAAAACTGCCTTTCGTATTTCATCGCAGTAGCATTGGTTGCTCCTAATTAAAACGCATCATTGCATCTTATTATTATTTTTCATAGTAATTTTTAAGTGCTACGGAATTAAATCAATAATGCTATATTTATTTTTGCAATTAATATTTTTTAAAATAACTAATATTATAATAATAACAAATAACAATATAAAAAATATGGTTGGAATAATTACACCATGCAAGATAAAGGTAGGTTTACTCTTCCACGCATTCCAGACAATCCATGTCTTTTTATTTACCGCTCTTTATCATCTACTTTTATCTTTTTAAATATAAACTTAGATATTAAATTAATTATACCTTTTTAATTGCAATTACATTAAATTAATTATTTTCTAGACAATTATTTTAATGGCCTATAAATAATACAAATGTATTATTGTGACTAAAAAAAATTTGCTTTTGTTTTTCTATAAATTAAACAATTAAAATAAATATATCTATCGCTGATGAAGCTTATTAGTTGCATTGTAATGTTAAATAATAACAATGCAGCAGCTTACTTTATCGCAGGACTTAATAATAACAATATTAGCTTGCATTTCTCGCATCTTAATCATTATTTTGGGCTTTAGTATTTTTTTTAGAGAGCATACTGAGGCAAATAAACAATTAATATTAAATAAGTATTATTAAAATATAGGAAAAAAAAAAAAAAGTAATTATCAAATTTTGAAGTGTAACTTCCAGGATTATTGTTGTTGATGTTATTGTGCCAGTGAGAGAGAAAATAAATTGTGTAATAATAATGATAATTATGTGCACAAATAATCCACTCTGACATATTAATTATAATGCAACTAATCCAAACGATTGGTTTGATTGTGATGACTTACTAAACTTATAAAAAAATCGTTTACGATTAGTGATAGTTTAAAAAACAAATTTTATATTTTATTTTGCATAAATTTTTAGTCAGTGTTATTTTTTTTTTAACTCAAATCTAATCCTTAAATAATTAACGCTGTTAAATTTTATCGAGCAAAGTAATTAATTGAACAATTACTTTAACGTGTTTATTTTTTCTTCAGTGTATTTTTTACTATTTGTAATAATAAATTAGTTGCAATGATTACAATGCAAATAACTTAAGATCAATTAAATGCAAATCATATTGAATTATAATTAATATTTATTAAATTTATAATTTTTCTTTCTTTTTATTACGTAAATATTTAATTAAACTCATTTAAATATTTGATTTTATATTTAATAAATTTTAATTAACATAATCATCAATAGAATATTTCTAAAAACACTAATTTTAATTAATTATTATTACTATTATTATTATTACTATAGGTATGATTGTTGTAGTCCGAAATTAGATAAGGATAATTAGTTTTTTGCATTAACGCCTGTGTTAATTTAATGAACAAAATATAAAAAGCTGCTTATATTACTTTTAAAGTTTTTTGCCACGCACTGGCGTCTAGATTAAAAATTAGAACAAATGAAAATATATATAAATACATATATAATTTTAGTGTAAATGATTTATTTCTTATTGTAAAATATTAGTTATTTGAAATATTTTTAAATAAAGTTATATTATCATTATATTGTTACTTTGCACTTATATACGCTCCTTTCGCTACAATTTTATAATTATTTATATTTTTTTTAAATAAATTGTTTAATATAAATATTAATTATTAAATTTTCAATTTTATATTCAGCGTCTGAATAAAAAAATATATCAATAGTCGCATGAGATTAAAAATTATATTATTTTTGAGATAATTGAGTTGTTAATTGGGTCGAATGCTCAGCCCACTGCATGAAAAATTTATAATTTGTATTGTAAATACGTGAATAAATTTTTTTCAATGTTTATCAATTATTTAAGGTAAGTATGACAAAACTGCATTATGGTTTATAATATACTTTTTCTGCTTATTGCTTAATTGCCTTATTTCATAAACTGCAAATAATTATCTGCATTAAAAAAATGCACAATTAGTTTAATAAATTAATTGCATCTCAATATTAATTTTAGTTTTACACCATAATCATATTCTTATATAAATAACACTATATTGCATGAAATAAATTATTTTATTGTTAATATTAAAAATATTTTTTATTTATATATTTTTAAATATTATAAATATGTAATTTTTTTATGTTTTAGGATATTATAGAGCTGTGTAACGGGAATTGCGGGGGATTAATATGCGACGATTCTGACGAAGAAGAAGATTCAAGCCCGGCTAGTTCACCAGTACCTCCTCGAAGAATAGTACCAAGTCCTCCTTTACCTCCTCGAAGACCATCGCCGTCGCCAACTCCAAATAATCATCCGAGAAACAGTAGCCGTCATTTAACAGTACCTAAAGAAAATGCACCTCCACCTCCTACTGTCACTGTTATTCTTTCATCCAGTGAAAATCATCAAAATAATAAAGGTTAATATTTTATTTTATTTCTTCTTTATAAAAACTATTTCTTTGTAATCAATACTAGCAACCTTACAGTCACTATGTGACTTGTGGACTATAAATAAATAAAATTTTGCTTTATTAAATAATGAATTTTGTTAAAATGCACTGTACTTTCTTAACTATTGATATTTTTTAAAATATAAGCTCATCCTGATGTTACGCTCATCAAGAGCTTTCATTTAAGTACCCACATGCATTTTTGATATATTTTTCATATATGCATATATATCATATACATAAATATATAAAATATATGAAAAATTGATGTGGGTACTCAAATGAAAGGTCTCGATGAGTGTAATGTCAGGGTGAGCTTATATCTTTAAAAATGTCAATAGTTCACGAGACACAGGGTCATTTCTTAACTATTGACATTTTTTTAGATATAAGCTCATTCCGATGTTACACTCATCAAGAGCTTTCATTTGAGTACCCACATGCATTTTTGATATATTTGTCATGTATACATATATATAATACATATAAATATATAAAATATATGAAAAATTGATGTGGGTACTTAAATGAAAGGTATTGATGAGTGTAACATCGGGGTGAGCTTATATCTTTAAAAATGTCTATAGTTCACAAGATACAAGGTCATTTCTTAATTATGTACCTAGATCTAATAATACAGATTTTATATTATTAAATTAAGTACTTACAAAAAAAATTTATTTAAAAATACAGCAACAACAGAAGCCAGGTACGACATGCTGCACAGAGCATCATCGCCATCGCCAGTCCCACCAGCAGTTGTACGACCCCATGTACGATCATCGCACATCAGACCACCAGCTTTGCCTGAAAAAGGTGGAAGACACTTATCTTCCCAATCACAATCGCAATCGACAACCACCGTGCCTCCAGTGCCACCTCCACTTTCCGCACCACGACCTCCTAAAGCGACTAAAGACCAAACTCCCAAGCAAGATCATCATTATGAAAACACAATATTAATTCACGGGACTAAAGAACACGTTGTTAAAAATATCAACTTGGAGATGAACCGTGCAAAGTTCACAGCACTTATGAAAAGCAGAGAAGAACCTGGTGGCTCTTCAATAAAACCTGAGGGTGCTGCTTATGAAAATGTCAATGTTGAACACATTTCCAGACTGACTGCTCTTGGCTTTGCACAAGATGCTGTTATCCGGGCTCTTGGGATCAGTAGGAATGATTTAGAGATGGCTTGCGATATTCTTAATGAGTTTGCGACTAAATCTTCTTGACCAGGTAATTTTTATTATTATTACTAGCAACCTTGCAGTCACTATTCGACTGCCGTGACTTGTAAACTATAAATAAATAAAAGTTTACTTTAATAAATAATTAGTTTTGTTAAATTGCACTGTACTTTCTTAACTATTGGTATTTTTAAAGATATAAGCTCATCCTGATATTACACTAATCAAGAGCTTTCATTTGAGTACCCACATGCATTTTTGATATATTTTTCATATATACATATATATATAATATATATAAATATATGAAAAATTGATGTGGGTACTCAAATGAAAGCTCTTGATGAATGTAATGTCGGGGTGAGCTTATATCTTTAAAAATATCAATAGTTCTCAAAATACAAGGTCATTTCTTAATTATTGATATTTTTAAAGATGTAAACTTATCCTGATGTTACATTTATCAAGAGCTTTCATTTGAGTACCCACATGCATTTTTGATATATTTTTCATACATCTATATATTATATATATAAATATATGAAAAATTGATGCATGTACTCAAATGAAAGGTCTCGATGATTGTAACATCAGGATGAGCTTATATCTTTAAAAACGTCAATAGTTCACAAGATACAATATCATTTCATAATTATCATAGCTATATATTTAAAAAGCTTTTTCTTCCTTAAAATTTGTATTAAAATAATGGTATACTTTAATTTACAGGTACAAAGACTGATGGTTTATGACCACCAGTACCTCCCCGTCGCTATCTTTAAAAGGGGAAACTCCGGAACAATGATATACATAAAAAAAATCATCAATAACAACATCAGCTGCACAAAAACTACAAATTAGTAATGAAAGAAGAAATATATTTATAGTAAAAAAAAAAAAAATATAAAAAAAAAGATAATAGTTGGCCACTGAATCTTAAAACTCGAATTATCCGTAAATCAATTAATCAAAATTAATTTTTTTTTAAATGTACAATACTTATATATACAGCACATTAAATATCCTGTCGTTACAATTAAATGAGTACTTTAAGTGATAAAAGTACAGAAGAATATTTTACACATTTACAAACCTGACAGAATTAGAGAGTAATAGATAATTAATTGAATATTTAACTATTAATAATATTTTAATAATAAATTAACAACAGTACTTTGTGTTTGTATTTATCGTGTAGACAACAAACAAAATAACTTTTCATGACAGATATCGTTGCATGTATTTTTTTTTTTTTTTTTTTTTTAAATATTATTATTTATTTATTTTATAGTGTATTCATCAAATGTGATATTTATATTTAAAATATACGTGCGCATTAATCCGTACGTCACATTATAAAATGTATGATACTTTAAAACTTATCGGAGAAACAAAATAAAATTACAAAAATTTTTTTTATTTAACAAAATGACTGGCGTTCACTTACAATAGTAATATATTATTAATTATTATTATTAATTATGATAAATTGGAATGACAATAGCGGTATTATATTATATTAATGCAGAAACGGTATTCAAATTTAAAAGAAGAAATAATTAATCTTGGAAGATGTTTTGTTGAATATTTGTAAAAGAAAATGCAATATTGTCATTATTTATAAGAAGAATATATATATTAATGAAAGAATAATTTGTCAAAAGTTTGCGATAGGACTGACAGAGTTTGAAGATTTGAAATAATAATAATAATAAATAAAAATAAACTTGTAAATACTATAAACAACTAATTTATTCAATTATACTATCTCGTTTTGATTTTTTAATTAATTTAAAGTGATAATTATTTATATCACAACTATAACTACGATTTTATTGTATTTCTTGTACCTATTAAATAATAAAATACTTTAAATAAAGATACTATTTGTATTTTACTAGAAAAGACTGACTCAGCAGTCACTAGAATTATATTCTATTAAATAAACAATTATACTTTTAAAGAAGAAATAATAAATAAATAAATACGAAATTAAACTGTTACAATTTTATCGTAAATATTTGATAGTTTTAAAAAGTCTAATGTGACTAATAAATTTAGCGTTAAAAATCAATTATTCAGAAATTAAACAATTAATAAATTTAGGTGTCCTATTTTTCTACAATTTAATATTTGCAGTGTAATAAATTATAAAAAAATGAAATAGTCACAAATTTCCAAATTTTAAAAATCAATTTAATATTGTCTCTATTCAAATATATATTGTAATTTTTACCAGTAATCATAAATAATAAATAGTATAATAAATTGTAATGCCCAGTGCAATACTTAGTGTGTAATTATTGGCTGTATTTAATTAAAAATTATTATTTCATTTATAAACAATGTAAGTTTTATAGAATTACAGATCTGTTTAAATTAATGTTCTTACTTGAAGTGGGAATATTAATTAGAGGCCTGTAAGGCAGTATTACAGATTTAAATAATTTTTATTCAGCTAAAAATTCATTTAATACTAATTATTTTATTGATTCAATAAAACTTGAATCAAGTTACAATATTTTTTTACGACTTTCAATCTTGGAGTATTCTATTAATTTAAAAAGCTGAATAAAAATATAAAATAAAATAAAAATGTAGTACTGCCGTAAAAATTCCTTCAATTTGATCGAACATATATTTATGCTCTTAAAGAATAAATTGATATATAATTAAATTATTGAGTTATTTATTTAACAATACAATCAACATATCATTGATTATTATATAAACATTGATTTATTATAAATTAATATTCACAATAAAAAAATATTTACAAAAAAATTTATTTACAAATTTTGCTACCTAGTTCTTGATGCAACTTTTCGTATCGCATCAATTCTTCCCGACTGACAGAAGGTACAAGTGACTTGACAGCTTCAAGAAAGTCATCTAAAGAAACATTGACATTTCCTTCCGGCTTTTTTTTGTCTTGTTTTTGATCCAGAGACTTTTCGTAATTTCTAACAACTTTGCGTACTGCATTAAGCCACGCATTGGAGCAAAGAGAATTCAAATCAGCTCCTGTTAAATTTGCCGGCAATAATTTTACTAATTTATCCAAATTCTGGTCGGCATTTGTCATATTAAATTTACGAGTTATCGCTTTTAAAACAGTAAATTGTGATTCAGAGTCTGAATAAATTCCAACGTAAAATAATTTATCAAATCTTCCGGGCCGCAATAGCGCAGAATCAATGAGATCAGGTCGATTTGTAGCGCCAATAATAAATGTATCTGCAGAACTACCGAGCCCATCCATTTCAGCGAGCAATTGAGATACAACTCGGTCCATAACGCCTCCACTGTCGCCACTACGACCACGATTTGGTGCCAACGCATCCAATTCATCAAAAAATATAATACAAGGCGAGGCTGTTCGGGCCAATTCAAATATTTCTCTGACATTTTTCTCACTTTGTCCGACGTACATGTTCAATAACTCAGGGCCTTTTACCGATAAAAAGTTTAATTTATATTCAGTGGCAACGGCTTTTGCTAAAAGAGTTTTTCCAGTTCCCGGAGGGCCATAAAATAAAATCCCAGACCGTTTAATGTCACAGTCTTGCATCAGTGGTATTTCTATTCTTTTCATTATTTCACTTTTTAAATTAGCCAGCCCTCCTATGTCTTCCCAATAAACTTGAGGCACTTTCGGCGCTCCTATTTGCTCAGAAAATGTTGCTTGCATATGATCTGTAATTAAAAATTTTTTACTTGTAAATAATTTCATTTTTAATGTAAATAATTTCTTCGAATCTTACCATAAGCCTTAATGAAGTCATTTTCATTGATAACAACACAACTTTTTTCATTACTCATCAGAGGTTTGTAACAATTAGTAGCAGCGTCCAGTATCAAAGTTTCGAGATCGTTCATAAAAAAATTAGAACACATTCCAGCTATTTTTGACAAGTCAACGTCGTACTTAATATTACGGTTCTTTAAAAACCACTCGATCAATTCAGATCTTTGATCCTGAGTGAAATAATTTATAGAAAATGTCTCTATAAAATTACGATTTATCTCTGAGGGAATTTCGTCATCTTCGGATGTCGCTATTATTATCAACGGATACTTCATTTTAATATTATAAATATCATTTATTTGCTCAGCGAAATTAGGAGTCACTCTTTCGTCAATATTACCTTCGGTGTCTCTTCCAAAAACCTTTAAAAATATTTTTAGTTAATAAATTACACATTAATTATAAATAATATTTCTTACATTTATATTACTCAATTTTAAAATACAAGGTACTAAATTTTGAGCATAAGTTAAATTTGTACGTAGTTTAGTTTCTATTTGAGAGACAGATAACGTCTGAGTTTCATCACAATTAAAATCAAGAAAATTAAAACCCATTTGTTGAGACAGAGCTCTAATTAATCTTAACTTTCCTGATCCAGCAGGTCCTTTCAGCAAAAAAACAGGTTTCATTCCCCTCCAATTCTCTGAAAAATTATCATTAATTTAAATAGAAGAAAAATTTTTTAATTTAATATTGAAATAAATTACCAGTCATTTTAAATGGCAGTATCGAAGATTTTAACTCTTCAAAAGGTTTATAAGATAATAGCGGAAAATTGGACATTGAATTCCTTTCAATCTCCTCAAGAACGTCCGTGATACTATCATCAATCATTTCTAATTTTTTAAACTCTGGTAGATAGCCACGGACTTTGGTTTCTTGAATTAGAGTCGACTTTTCACAGAATACATAGCAAGATCTGTAAGTGTATTCATTATTTATTTTCACACTGTTGACTTTAAAAAACAAGTCAGTTAACTGCCGGTTTTCCAGAGTAAAAAAATGTTCTTTTGTATGTTCTATAATATTTATTTTAATTATATCTTTCGTCCTTAAATATCGAGGATTAGAAAAGTAATTCTTTAATAAATTATCTACTAAATCATCAGAACACTCTTGACATGGCAGAAGTGATACTTTAACTTCGTCAGCCCACTCTATTTTATTTTTACATGCAGGAACTGTAAAAAAAAAAACGAATTTATCAATAAAAATTTTCAATAAAATTTTTAAACATTAATACTTACTTATAAAAGGTGATAAATTTTCACCCAGTACATTTTTAATATTAAATAAAGTTGTTTCTGATAGATATAATTTATTTTTGACGTTTAATGGTAAAACAAGAATTTTATATTTTTTATCACATTTTTTAGAACAGATATTTATCCAAATTGTTTCTGAAGACTTGAAACAATTGACAGCTCCAATGGCACACGATGTATAGTCAATATATTTTTTATTTTCACAATAGTATTTTTTAACAATACTTTTAAAATTACTGTCATTAATTGTTTCTATTTCGACTTTCACTCTTTTCAACCTTTGTAATTTTATTTTCACATAATGTAAATAAACATATGACAGTAAATAATAATTCTTTTTGCTCTTCAAGGTTCGAATTAAGTACGACAATATTTTACAGTAATTAAAATTTTTGGAAGACATTTTTAGAAAAAAAATTTATTTCACTACTTTACAATTAATAAAAAAAAAATTAAATGTTTATCTAACCCATGTTTAATTTTTGAGGTTATGAAACTATAAATACAGGGATAAAAAACGCGCGTTACCGGAAACAAGAATCTCGAGATTCGGGAGCCTTCGGTTTTTCGTTGTTCGTGATTGGTGGGACTTATGAAATGTATACAATGTAAATAAATATATATATATAAATATTAGCTTGTATTACTTTGATATTTCTTCGAAAACGGTTATGGCGAACAAAGAAAAGTGCGTTTTTTTCGTATTGATAGATATTGTTACTTTAAAAATAATTCAAATTACATTTTTTTAACAAACAAAATAAGTAATTACATCAAAAATAAATTATTTACTGTGTAAATAATAGTATTTTTGTAAAGTCAAACTTACTTAAGTGAAACAATTGAAGATAGACGCGGAGCAGGTAGATTCTTAAATTTATTATCAATTATAATTATATTTATAATGTTAACATTATTGAAATTAATGATTTTTCAAAAAAATTAATTAAAAAAAATTGCATTTTTATTTTTATAAAATTTCTACATGTCAATTTTTTTTCCTCGTTTTTTTATAATAATAAAGTTAGCCGACATTTTTAATTTTTTTATTTTGCTTAATTTATTAAATTATGACTAAAAAATATTTTTAAAAAATTGCACTTATAGTTTTTGAAGTTTTTAACAAATGAAATAAAATTTTTTTGTAATAATTCTTTAATAAAAAAAAATCATAAAATTTTTTAGATGTCGTCTAACTTAATTTTTATCGTTTTTTTTTGCCATAATTTATTTGTTATAAAAGTTATGAAATTAATTTTAATTGCTAAAAGTGTGGATTAATTAAAATAATTTTAGGTATGGATCCAGCTACAGAATTTTGGGTGAACAAGTGTGTCGCTTGCAATGTGCCGGGTCGCGTAGACAAAAATTACGACGCAGTAGTTCAATTATCAATGAAAAGATTACTCGAATGTGAAGCTGAGCATCCAACACTGAAATACCAGCTAAAATGTCGAAAGACGGCTGCTTTGAAAATAAAACAAGGTAATAATTACTATTTAACTCAAGGAAACAATGGTTTAGCTCTGGTGTCATACACTGAGGGCATAGCTTACGCGCCGCTGAACTCCAAGGAGCTGGCAAAAGGTTACGCGAACAGGTCAGCAGTAACTTGCGAGTTTGGTCTCCACTATGATTCGCTGAAAGACATTGAACGGGCTTTAGACATTGGTTACCCAGATGATCTAAAAGCCAAGTTATTTGCTCGCCGTGCAAGGAACTTGCTGTCGCTGGACGAAGACATGCGGCCTGAAGTAGAATTAGCCATAGCTGAAGCTCGTCGCTGGGCGAATTTGATGACTTACCCTCAGAAGAGGAAAATATTGGATTTATTAAGAAACATCATGGATTTTGTAGCAATACCTGATTTTCCCGAAGATCGTCACAATTTCACTACGGCAAGCAATAATCCTAAAATTCTTCGAGCATCAGACTTTATTGCTATTAAATACAATGATAAATTCGGTCGCCACATTGTTGCTACTAGAAATATAGATGCTGGAGAGACTGCATTTGTTCACGAGTCTTACGCAGCGGTAGTAACTCCCGAGCAGTTTTATCGCTTCTGCTGGTACTGCTTGAAAAAGGTTTATTCTGGTATTCCTTGCCATCAGTGTGTCAATGTGATCTATTGCGATGAAAGTTGCCTCGATGCAGCCTGGAAGGAACATCATCATATTGAATGTCCTATGATTACATCAATGGTGTCGGAAAATATGAAAGAGAAAGAATTTCTGGCTCTGAGGATGTTTATAAAAGCTTTCAAGGAAATGGGCTCTGTTAAAAATTTGCAAGATCATGTTAGGAAATTAAATTCCATTACTGGTTAGTATTTTTTATAAAATTGAAATAATTGATTAACAATAAATAATAATTAACATAATTTAATGATAAATAATTACAATAAAGTAAATAATTAATTAATATAATTTAATAATAAATAAAGTAAATAATTAATTAACAATTATTGTTTTACTTTACTTAGATCCAATCAACAAGCTTTTAACTGATGGTGTTTTTGATGATACCAAATATGCAAGTGTTTTTGGATTGACATCAGATACTTCGTTTGTTTGGTCTTCTCTTAGTTACACTTATCATTTGAAGAGCATCTTTATTGTCTATTATTTAGCAGCGACTAGTGACAATATTTTGGACAAGAAGATAACTGTTTTCAAAGACCTGGCTGATGATCGACAAACTTTGTTCATCGCTACCTTGTTACTCAAGCACTTTGATATAAACATGATGAATGCACAGGAAGTAAGTTTGTTGTTATTATTATTATTATTATTATTATTAATTATATTTATTATTTATACTAATTATAATTATATCTATAATTGTAATAATAATTATTATGATTATAATTTATTAATATTGTAATTATAATAATAATGAAAAATTAGTCATTATTCAAGAATCGAATCGGGTATCTAGGTTTATAATAATAACTATCTTTGTTTATCCTCTTTATTAGTTGTAATTATAATTATATTATATTGTTAATAATAATTTAATTATTATTATATTATAATTATTATTATAACTAATAATTATAATTATTAACAAAATAATTTAATAAAAATTTTATTTCAGTCGGAAATCTTTGACTATGATATTGAAGAAGATCATTTCAACCGAGGATTAATGCTTCTGCCATTGATGAGCTTGTTCAACCACAGCTGCGACTTCAATATGTGCTATTATATGTCTGGCCATAAAGTAGCGCTTAATGCTATCAAGATGATAAAAAAAGATGAACAATTAACTATCAACTATGGTGCAGACTTTCAATTAAAACAAACGCAGGCCCGAAAATCCTTTTTACAGACGCGCTATAATTTCACATGCGACTGTGTTGCTTGTGTCAATGATTGGAGCCCTGATTCTGAATTTCCCTTATTTACTGTAAGTATTTTTATTATAAAATTAAATTATTTTGCATACTTATAATTAATTTCTTTATTCAATAGCAATTAATAACATCTCAAGAAAGTATGCTAAGAATTCTGGACGCAGTTGAAGAGAACTTCGAGCATGATTTGTCAATTTTAGGTTTGGCTAACGCGACAGAAATTGTTGAGAATTTTAATTCCCACAGGCTCCGCGGTTTACTGAAAATAATGAAAGTCTATGATGAAGAAGGAATAAAGTTTCCGTCCAGCGAGCTTCTTATTTTTAAAAGATTGGTAACACAAATTCACTCAACTGATTCCTACTAAAGTTTTTTTTTTTTTTTTTTCTTTTCTCCCCAATTTTTAATGTAACAATTTTTTTTTTTCACTTAAAAAAAATCAAAATAAATATTAATCAACAATAAAAACAAAAATTTAATTATAATTATTTTATACAGCTTAAATTCATGATACTAAAGTTAGCCGACATTTTTAATGTTTTGATTTTTTTTTAATAATTTAATTAAATTAGAACAAAAAAATATTTTTAAAAAATTGCACTTACAGTTTTTTACAAATGAAAATTTTTTTTTTATTTTTTTTTGTAGTCATTTTTTCAATAAAAAAAAATTATAAAATTTTTAAATTTCGGCTAACTTAATTTTCATTTAAATTCTGGTTTATATTTATCTCGCTAAATTTATCTGCAAAATAAATAACTACGCAGTAAGTACAAAAATAAAAGTATTTATTTATATTTAAACTAAGGATTAAGTACTTAAAATTCATTAGTCAAACTTTTAGTCTAAAGAAAATTTTGTGCGCTTAAATTAAAAAATTTTTTAATATTTGTAAAGTGGCGTCCTCTTTTTATAGAAAAATCCAGTATAATATCCATAATATATCTCTCCCACGTGGTTTCAATCCAGCCAGCCATTTTCCCGTTTGTAAAGAAGCAAAAAGCCGCAAGTAAGGTTGTAACAAATTACATTCTTGCAAGATATTAATAATTAATAAAATTAACATAAGTAACATTAAAAAAAGTGTTTAAAAATCAAAACAAAATGAGTGGAATCGTAAGAAATACAGTTTGTGCATTCGGGTTGAAGAATTTGTTAAAATCAACCTCGATGAACAGAATAATAACCTCACAAGTTTCCCGCTCGCTCTGGCACATGTCTAACACAATTAATAATTATGGAATTGCAAATTCAGCAATTGTTAAACAACACCAGCAACAATTAAACTGTAAGAACGGACACAATTACCAATGCCGGTGCTCCCAGCACACAAAAGCCGAAAAAGAGTTGATCGAGTTCCTCGCTGAGGAGATCGTTGCCGAGAAAAAAGCCCAGAAGTCCAAAACAATTCCAACTGAGCTCGACGGATTCTCAGTTTCCTTGGATGGCGCCAACGTTACCTTGGTAAAAAAAGTAAACGATGAAAAAATTAGAATTGCATTTAATGTCAACCACACAGTCGACACTGAGAGCGAGCCTGAAATCGACCCCAGCGAGGACAAACCTAACTTGGGGGAAATGAAGAGCAAGCCGAACTTCACCGTTGATATTGTTCGTGGAAACCAGACTCTGGGGCTGACTTGTTCTTTTAATAATGAGTACGGAGCTTCTGGAGCCGACGATAGTTACAACGACTGCTTCGGTATTGATGAAGTTACTTTGTATGAGGGAGAGCACAGCGACAAGGTCTACGCCGTAGCTGGAGAAGTCATTGATGGGTACTTGTATGATTTGATGATGAACTACTTGGAAGAAAAGGGAATTTCTAATGAGTTTGCTGAGAAACTCGTTGAACTGAGCACCAATTATGAGCACAGCGCTTATATTAGTTTATTGGAAGGTTTATCTAAGTTTACTACTCACAAATAATTTTATACTGGTAATTATTCTATTTTTTTTAATGATTTTTTATTTAAAAAAATTTTTTTAATCTAATTCTTGATGATTTTTTATTTAATTTAATTTTTAATCATTTTTTTCATTTAAAAAATTTTTTTAATTTAATTTTTAATTATTTTTATTTAAAAATTTTTTTTTTGTTTCAGAAAAAAAGCTTGACTGCAATTATGGCTGATTAATTCCAACTACATACTAGCGATAAGTTACTTTCGGTTCAATTTAATTGAGTAATTAATATTTAGATATTGATATTTGATGTATAAATTATTAATTAAAAGAACAAAAACATACTTTTAAAAATGTATTACCAGTAGAATTAATTACCAAAATGTATAAGTTACTAAATAAATCAGCCGTAGTCAAAGAAATTAATATATTTACTTTAAATTATTTTTCTGTACATAATTTTTAATTTATTTTCTATTTATTAACTAGAATTAAGTTGTATAATTGTAATAAAAAATAATTTATAATTGAGACAGTCCAGGATGTATTGAAAATCTAGCTTCAGTAAAGTGAAATCATGGATCAATAATTATTAGTAATTTTAATATACACAGCGTTTTACATTTATAATTAAGTCAACTATTTAGCAAATTAGATTACTGCCCGAATTTTCGTTTATTGGAAGGAGGAGGGAGCCGAAATTTCGCTAATTCAACTTCTGCTTCTGCGAAACTGTCTACATGATAACAAAAGTATTCCGGATTTTTGTATTCCTTGTCTTTGGCTGCACCAACAGCTCCCACAGCTGTAAAAATAATTAAACAATTAATTTTATTATTTAAAAATTTAATAAAAATTACTTACGTTGTGCTGGAACTGCTACACAGTTTTCACTAAGTCCGGCGACGTTCATGTTAGGTTTGCTGGGTTCACTTTGATTTGTTTGCTGGCTAAACAATCTAACAGCTAAACTTCTATTCTGTAATTGTAAATTTTAATTAATTATTAATAAAGCATGACATTAAAGTTAAGTTACTTGAAAATTTTTTTAACAAACAAAAATTTGCTCCAAAAAATTATTTTAAAAAATTGCATTTTTAATTTTTTAAATTTCTACATGTCAATTTTTTTTTTTGCCATAATTTATTTGTTAAAAATATTTAATAAAATAATTTTCTTTGTCAAAGTAGGTTAAGTTGTCAAAAAAATAAAATATTTAAAAAATGGAGTATTAAATAAATAGTTACCGTGAAACGAAGAGCTCTCACAGATAAAAACATCTTTTTACTTGTAAAATATTTTTTATTAATTATTATTAACTGATTTTTACTATTAAAACAATGTGAATTACTCGACGAGAAGACGCAAAATAGTAATAATAAACTGGTATTGATATGAGATTTTACAAAACTTATGTAATGAGGCGCTGACAGTCGTCGCAGAGTTTTTCGAACAGCTGATTTATCTAAAAATGGATAAATGTAAGTATTTATAATAATTGTTCATATAAATATAAATAATAAAAGCATAATTTAAACAATTGCGTGTCTTTGAATTAATTAATTAATTAATCATGTAATTTTTCTTTAAAAAAAAGTGGATAATTTTTAAAGACACTCCTAACCTCTGATTGATAATATTTATTTATCCACTCTATTTTATTTATAAATGAAATAATGGTGATTATTATTTATTACATAAATAAATTTTATAATTCCAGATAAGCCTTGGCAGTATGATGGTTATTTGCGGCTGTTAGCTGGTCCAGGGTACTATGATAAACCAGAAGGAACAGACCCCTTGGGAAAATTGTGGGGTATCAACAAATATGCGATCGCGTCAGGAATATTTTTTGGATTGGGCGATTCTCTGATTTACACTCAGACTAAGAATGTTCTTGAAACAGCAAATTGCTTCGGGTATTACATAGTACCGTTCGTGGGCTTAGCTTCAGCGTTTGCCTGCGGAACTTACATTTCAACTGATCTGAGGAAAAAAGATGACAAGTTTAATTATGTTGCTGGAGGTTCGTTTTAATTTTTTATATTATATATTTTATGTAAATAATTATCTATAAATTGATAATTAATATTTTCTTCAGTGGTGTCGTGTATGCCGGTCCTTTACGCCTGGAAGAAGACGGCATCTTTCACTTTCTGGGGTGCTGCAATGCTGCTCTTCGCAGCTCTTGTGAAAAAAGATTCCAAAATGAACGACTGGACAATGTTGAACTACACATCCCACTACAAGTACGGAAACTTCAAGTACGATATGTCGCTTGTTTCCAAAGAGTGGCCAAGAAGACCAATCTAAATTATTTGTATTATCACTACATTAAAAATAATTAATTTAATAAAGTTAAACCTAGATGTATATTCAAGTCTAAGTTTATTGATGAATAGTTACGTAAATTTGTTTTAGAATTTCATCAATGTATTTATATGATGGTCATGAGGGTAATAAATGATCTTAAATTATAGAGAGTATTTTTTTATTGGTGTGTTATTTACATAATGGTCATGATTGTTTAATTTTTAATACTGATGGGTTACTTCTTTAAGTATTTATGTCAGTGTTTCTCCTTTTGTTACCTGCAAAATATAAATTATTATTTTTATTAAATTGAGAACTTAAAAAATTATTAAAATTAATAATACTAAAGTTAGCCGACGTTTTTAATTTTTTGATTCGTTTTCATTTATTTAATTAGAACTGAAAAATATTTTTAAAAAATTGCACGTATGGTTTTTCAAGTTCTTTATGAATGAAAATTTTTTTATTATAATTTTTTCACTAAAAAAAATTCTAAAAATTTTTACATGTCGGCTAACTTAATTTTCATCTAAAATTAGCAATCACTTGAAAATTTTTTTTAACAAATTTCTTCAAAAAATTATTTTAAAAAAATTGCATTTTTAATTTTTTTAAATTTCTTTATGTAAATTTTTTTAATCATAATTTATGTTAAAAAATTAAAAAAAATAAAGTTAGCCGACATCTAAAAATTTATATGATTTTTATTATTAAAGAATTATTATAAAAAAATTTTTTTATTTGTTAAAAACTTCAAAAACTATAAGTGCAATTTTTTAAAAATATTTTTTAGTTATAATTTAATAAATTAAGCAAAATAAAAAAATCAAAAATGTCGGCTAACTTTATTATTATAAAAAAAATAATCAAACATCTGCTAAAATATACTCAAAAATAATACATAAATTTTTTAAGTACATTGTTGTCACAATGAAACGCAAATACTTACGCAAGCTTCAAGATACTCGATTCTACGCTCCAAAGTAGTGAGTTTTTCATTTAAAACAGCGAGACGCGACCTACATGACATGTCTAAAATAAAAAAATCAATAATTATTAATTATTAATTATTAACTATCAATAAATTAATGAGTACAAATAAAAATAAATTACCAAATGAATTGAGAAAGTCTGTAATTTTTTTAATACTCCCAGTAATAACTTCAATGTATTCACGATTTGCCCAGTCTTGTTGAATTTGTTTCTGAAAAGCTTCACGGTGCACAGTTGCCATTGTTGATAAATATTGTTAATAAAAATTACGATCACACCCTAGTTAATTTAATAAATATAAAAATAACAAAGTGTATGTAAAAAATAATTTACGAATGAATAAACAATAATACCCAAACAACTGTCAATTTTTTTGACAGATAGATGTCACTCTTTAAAACTCAAACGATAAATTATCCACAACAATAGAACAGTGTTAATTAAACAATTAAATAAATAAATTAGTTAAATAAAATTTAATTAATAATTTTGGAATTTAAGTGCGTGTTTTTGTTAAATTTTTGACAGCTAAGTGTTTAAAAAATTCTCAAGTTACTCCATCTGTAGTGTTTTAAAATTTTATTGGAGTTTAGAGTGGAGAACTTGGAGAACGTGAACGTCAGTGAACGTCATGTGGAATGCGAATATATGTACGAAATATATGTATATATACGAGAAAAACATTAATTACGTCAATATTATTGCAATAAAAAAATTTAGAGTTGTTAATTGTGATGATTGAAGAAAAAAAAGGAGAAATACGTCACAGCTGACAGCTGTCATAAATGTTTTATTTGTTTATTTATGTTATTTTAAATAAAATAATCTTTCGGAGTACTAATTAAACCGTTTTTATCAAAAACTGTGAAATAATCATACATATTTTGAATGATCTTCGACATGTTTTTTAACCCTGATACTTGTAATAATAATAATAACAATAATAGTTTGCTAAAATAATAAATTCCCCGGCAACAGTATGGAGTGAAATAATTATCAATCATCATTGTGCTGGTCATTTTAGTTTACATGAAACATTCAAAAGTAAATATTTATCGTGGCACAAGTAATAAATCTATTTAATGATTGTAAACATTAAAAAAATTTAATATTCATTATTTGCCGTTAAATAAATTCGAGTTTAAGCGACTGACTTCAATTAAATAGATGTTATGATTTTGGGAAGATGCTTATTTTTTAATTCAACACGTTTATTATCTAAGTTTACCAAAATTTCCAACAATAATTATCGGAGAGTTGTTCACGCGCAATTACCAGCTAATGCTTATCAATTACAAAGGTACTGATTTGTTATTTATTTTTTTTTTTATCTATTTTATTTATTTATAAATTCATTTTTTTTTTTTTTTTTTTTTTTTGTCATTCGGGTCAAGGTGCAGAAAACTGATAGTAAGAATGGCATCGACGTCTCACGGAGATACTAAGGACAAAAAAAATAAATTGGCGCTGGAAAAGTCTTCGTATTTATTACAGCATGCTAGCAATCCAGTTGACTGGTATCCCTGGAGTGATGAGGCGCTGGAAAAGGCCAAGAGAGAAGATAAATTGATATTTTTGTCTGTGGGTTACTCGACCTGTCACTGGTGCCATGTTATGGAGAAAGAGTCCTTTGAAAATGACGAGATCGCTGAAATTATGAATAGATATTTTGTTAATATCAAAGTCGATCGTGAAGAACGACCTGATATTGATAAAATATACATGACTTTTGTCCAGGTATTTATTATATAATCTTTAAGAGATGTATTGGACAATAGATAATAATAGTACAGTTAGCCGGCATTGTTAATTTTTTGAGTTATTTTTTTAATTATTAAATTAAAATTAAATAATATTTTTTAAAAATTGCACTTGTAGTTTTTAAAATTTTTTTAAATTGAATTTTTTTGTAATAACTTTTTTAATAAAAAAAATTCTAAAAAATTTTAGATGTCAGCTAACTTAATTTACACCAATAAATATAATATTAAAGTTGGCCGACATTCAAAAATTTTTAATTTTTTTTTTATTAATTAAATTAAGACTAAAATAATATTTTTAAAAAATTGCACGTGTAATTTTTTAAACTTTCTGTATGTGAAATTTTTTCTTTTAATTTTTTTTTTAAATAATTTTTCAATAAAACAAATTACAAAAATTTTTGAGATGTCGGCTAATTTAATTTTCATGCAATAAATAATTAAAATAATTTTTTTTTAGTCAATTTCAGGACACGGTGGATGGCCAATGAGTGTATTTTTAACACCGACGTTGATTCCTATTATGGGTGGCACCTATTTTCCTCCAGTTGATAAATTTGGACAGCCTGGTTTTAAAAAAATTTTACTGAGCATTGCACATAAGGTATTAATTTATTTTCTACTCCTACTTAAAAAAATTAAATTTAATATTTCTTGATATTTTTTAGTGGCTGGAAAATAAGAGGGATTTATTAAAATCGGGAACTAAAATTCTTGAGATATTAAAAACATCTGCTGAAAGTAAACACTCAAGCTTAACCGTAAGTTGATTTTTATTAATTAATTTATTTATTTTTATTAACAATTTGTTAAATAACAGGGCAAAAATCCACCACCTAAAGATTGTGGTAAATTATGCGTACAGCAACTAATAAGATCTTATGATCATGAATTCGGTGGCTTTTCTGACGCGCCAAAATTCCCACAGCCAATTAATTTGGAATTACTGTTCCATATGTATGGTCGTGATGCTAAAGATGAAATGAATCAGGAATGTTTGAGTATGTGTACACATACTTTGACCAAAATGGCTAATGGTGGAATTCATGATCATGTTGGCCAGGTACAATTGAAAGGGTCATTATTGTAATATAAAAAGAAATATTTATAATTTTAATTGATTAATTAATTGAAGGGTTTCGCAAGATATTCAGTGGATGGAAAATGGCATGTACCGCACTTTGAAAAAATGTTGTACGACCAAGCACAATTATTACGCTCGTACGCAAACGCTTACATTGTTACAAAAGATAAATTTTTTTCTGACGTTGTTGATGATATTGTCACTTATTGTGTTCGAGATCTGCGGCACAAGGTATTTTTAATTTAATTTATGAATTAATTGGAATTATGATGATATTGTTTTCAATATTACTGTTAATTTTATGCGAGTTCTATAAGGCCCTGTGCCATATTCGGCCCGGTCTGTTTGGAGATAAGTTGGAACTGAGAACAAACATTGCTATGCGGCGAGATTTAAGCAAGACTGATATGTTAAAAGTGCCTTTTGCGAGGACAACGGCGTATCAGCGTTCGTTTATTGTAACTGGTTGTAATTTTTGGAACTCACTTCTGATCGAGGTCACATCAGCTGCCACATTAGAGGAATTTCGCAATGTTTGTTTTCGGTTCTTCCAGCACTTAGAGCAAGACAATGAGCATGATTAAGAGTGAATATTGAAAAATGCGGTTTGATGATGAAGTTGGAAATGTCCTGTAGTTATTATTATTATTTTCATGAGCTATTATTCTTTAAATTGTTATTATTATTATTATTAGTTTACTATATTAAATACTGTTGTCAATGCGATTCATTATAATTATCTTTGTACTATAACTACCTTTATAATTTGTATAAGAAATATGGTCACAGGGAGCTAAGCTCCATGACCGAGAAATTAATAAATAAATATTCTTAAATTAAAGGACGGAGGATACTACAGTGCTGAAGATGCTGATTCTTTGCCGACTGCTGAGGCTACTGCTAAGCAAGAAGGTGCTTTTTACGTCTGGACAATGGAAGAAATTGAAACTCATTTGGAGAAAAAAATTCCCGACCGTGATTTAAAAGTAAGTGATATTTTTGCGTACCATTTTAATGTAAAAGAAGATGGTAATGTTTCTCAAAGACAAGTGAGTTGAATAATTAATTATATGACACTTTTTTTCTCATGTATTAATTATTGATTTTATTTTTAAGGATCCACATGGCGAGCTGACGAATAAAAATGTCTTGATTGTCTTCGGTAGTGTTAAAGATACCGCCGATAGATTTGATTTCAGTGTAGAAGATGTAGAGAAGTATTTAGCAGAAGCTAAACTAATACTTTTTGAAGCACGTTTACAGAGACCTCGGCCACACTTGGATGACAAGATAATAACAGCGTGGAATGGTTATTAGTCTATTCTATCACAAAAAAAAAAAAAATAAAAAATAAAAAAAAAAATAAATAAAAATTTATAAACAATTTTTATTTTCTAGGCCTTATGATAAATGGTTTAGCGTACATAGGTGTTGCAATTAAAAATAAACAGTACATACAATACGCTGAAGATGATACTAATTTTATAGAGTGTTATTTGTATGACAAAAAGAGTAAAATTTAATTACGAAGTTATTATCGCGATGATGGAGATATAATAATGCAACCGTAAGCAACTTTATTTAAATTTTATTTCTCCACCACTTTATAAACTGCAGTAATTTAAATGATATTTTTATTTGTTATATAAGAAAACTGCAAAACATGGTTTTCATACAGATTACGCGTTTGTAGTTCAAAGAAAACTTGATTTATACGATGCGAATTTAAATATCCACTCGCTTGAGCTTGCTGAAGAGTTGCAGGATATTCAAAATAAATTATTTTGGGATGATAAAGATGGTGGTTATTTCAATACGATTAACAACGATAAGAATATAACCCTGAGACTAAAAGACGGTAAAGTGAACTATAAATAAATAAAATTTTGCTTTATTAAATAACTATTGTTAAATTGCACTGTACTTTTTTAACTATTGACATTTTTAAAGATATAAGCTCATTCTGATGTTATACTCATCGAGAGCTTTCATTTGAGTACCCACATGCATTTTTGATATATTTTTCATATATACATATATATATAATATATAAATATATAAAATATATGAAAAATTGATGTGGGTACTTAAATAAAAGGTCTTGATGAGTGTAATCTCGAGGTGAGCTTATATTTTAAAAAATATAAAATATAAAAATATATATATATGTATATATATATATATATATATATATATAATATATATTCTAAAGATATAAGCTCATCCTGATGTTACACTCGCCGAGAGCTTTCATTTGAGTACCCACATGCATTTTTGATATATTTTTCATATATACATATATATAATATATATAAATATATAAAATATATAAAAAATTGATGTGGGTACTCAAATGTAAGATCTTGATGAGTATAACATCGGGGTGAGCTTATATCTTTAAAAATGTCAATAGTTCACGAGATACAAGGTCATTTCTTAATTATTATTATTTTATTAAAAATTTTTTTTTAGAACACGATGGCGCTGAACCTTCAAGTAATTCAGTAGCATGTGGCAATTTATTACGATTAGCGTCTTGTTTAAGCCGCACAGATTACAACAGCAAAATTGTTGAATTACTAAGTTTTTTTGGTGATACTTTAATGAGAATACCTATCGCAATTCCTGGATTATGTTGTTCTTTATTGCATTACTGGGACACCACCACTCAGGTTCGTTCATAAACTATTATATCTTGTTACATTTTAATTAAATTAATAATTTTATTTAAATATATATTATCTAGATATATATCGCCGGTAAAAGAGACGCTAAAGATACTGAGGAGTTACTTAGCATCATTAGAGATCGCTTGATTCCTGCGAAATTAATCATACTCACAGACCCCGACGACTCTGACTCGGTGTTAATCAGACGAAACGAAGTTGTAAGTAAAATGAAAATGCAGAATGGTCGGGCTACTGCTTACGTATGTAGACATCGCACTTGCTCTCTACCGGTTGTTGAATCAAGGCAGCTTGCTGAACTTATCGATGAGGATAATTGAATTGATACTTGATGAATATTTTAAATCCCGGCGGGTCTAAGACAATAGCTTAAAAAATTACTGATAAGTTATTGATATACTTTTTAACTTTAGAGATAATAAACGTGATATGGATATTAGTGATGTAAATCAAATAAACACACTTGTAGATGTGTACAAAAATTGTAATTAATTGATAAAAGCTTTAAATTAAAATAAATATATCAATTCAATATTTATGCTATTTTTTCATTGTTTTATAAGCAAAGCGTACAATAAAATTGTATCAAAAATATACTGCTGTAAAAAAAATAATAATTATAGCTCGTCTTTGTTAGGATTTTTAATTATTAAATTTGGAGCTTTTACTTGACCGATAAATAATGGGATGTCACAAAGCTTGTGACGAATGGCAACCATAAATGGACGGTCGACTATAAACTCTTCTGTCTGTACAGCCATTCGTTTAAGTCTAATCTGTACGACTGGAATTTAAATAATGATTAATACTTTTTTATTAAATAATTATTTTAGATTTTACCTGTAGCTGCTGCTGCTTCAGATCCTTCTTCATTTATCTCTAAGAACGCTTTTTGTATGACTTTACTGACTTTTACAGGCGTGTCTGTCATACCTGTAAAATCAGCAGTGTCTTCGAACATTGCTTTTAGCCCCATCTGAATTTATTAAGTCATTAATATTAAATATAATTTAAAAAATAAGAAATTTTTGGACTTACATTGGTGAGAATTTTTTCTAAATCTACTGTAGACTCAATCTTAAATTTAGGAACATGTAATATTATTTCGCCTTTAATAGAATCAGAGTTAATTATATAACTCCAGTTGAAATTTTTTTCTACATAAGACAATCCTTCAACTTCGTAGGGTAAAATTATTATCATAGTTAAATTTTCGTCCTAAAAATATTTTTTTAAATTATTGATACGGTAATTTTCGTTCCCACCTTTATTAATCCACAAAAATTACCCACTTCAAAATTTTTCAGCAAAAATTTCTCATACAACGGTATCTCAAGTACAATAAGATAAAAGACCCAGTTATTGACACTGGCCTAATTATTGACACTTGAAATTTTATTTTAATTAAAAAAAAAAACAAATCAACTCTAATAAATTCATAAATATAATTTTTCCATCATAAATTTTAAGATAATTAATTTTTTTAAAACATTCTATTTTTTTAATTAGAATAAAATTGCAAGTGTCAAACAACTAGGTCAGTGTCAATAATTGGGTCTTTTACCTTAATTTCTCAAAACAAAATTTATCATAACATAAATTAATCAGACGAAAATTAATCATCGTTTAAGATAAATGATCCGTGATTAATTTTCGGATAGCTACCGTGTTGTGCCCTTTTATTTAAAATAAATGAATATTTATTTAATATCAATTACAAATTTGATTAGAACATTATGACACATTTTTTGATATAAATATTAAAAACAATAAAAATTTTAATATAAAATAATATAATTAATAATCTTAATTATGAGCAATGAAAAGTTTTGGTATGAGAATATATTGCATAAGAAATTATTGATGAAAAATTTTGTCGTAGATAATTATTGCATGAGAAATAAAAGACGGTCACCGGTAATTTTAAGTAAGGTATAAAATAGCTTAATATACCAAAATTAGCCGATGTCTAAAAATTTTTTAAAAATAATTTTTCAATGAAATAAATTAAAAAAATTTTCAGATGTCGGCTAATTTAATTTTCATAAATAGCTTACAGTGTATGGAATTTCGAGAAACCTTGCATTTAAATTAGGTAAATCTCCGTGAACAAAGTGAGCCTTTTTAATCATAATTGGTGTAAGTACATGAGCGTTATTAGCAGTGTAAAATATTTTAGGTGAAGTACGCTGACTGTCAAAGGGATCTTTCCAAAATCCTTTGAAGTAAATAGCATTCACCAGAAACATTTTACTATCTTCAGTAATATCATCTGGCAATTTAATTAAAATAATTAATTAAATATCTTAAAAAAAAAATGCATCTTTAAAAGATAAAAAATACCAGGAGAGATAATATCTGTAATTCTGTTATTTGTATTCTCCAAAACCCAATTGTTTATCTGTTTAGCTGATTGCACGTTATCGGATAAATTTATTTTCATAATTAATAAATTGTAGTAATCCACTCCTAAAGCTGTGAATTTATGCACCAGCTCAACATCGTTGTGTACATAAAATGAATTTGCTAAATGCAGCTCGGCTTTGTCAGTTGACTGATAACAGGAAAGTACTTATAATTAATTTAAACAGATAAATAAAGTTATCGAAATATTTAATTGGATACTTACATTTAATATCGATAAGATATTTTTGTAATCAGCTTTTAGATGATCAATATCTTTTATGTACAAATTATTAATCATCTCCTCGGCGGTATTTCCTCGAGCGCCATGAGACAGAAATGACAGGACAACATGAATACTTACTGGAGAGAAAATTATGTTTTCACTTTTATCTTCTGTCACTGCCTATAAAATTATTTATAAAAACGATCATATCTACGTCAGTAATAAAGATAATAGACGTCCGACAATTGTTTCATTTTCTAATAATTAAATTGTTGACATTAAAATAGCAGAGCTTGATTGTAGTTCAATTAAGTTCAATAATAAAAATTAATTCAGCAGATATTTGACGTTTAAAAATTTTTTTTTAATAAATTATGGATAAAAAAATTGACTTGTAGTAATTTTAAAAAATTATAAATGAAATTTTTTAAAAATAATATTTTGGAGTAATTTTTTTTGTTAAAAAAAATTAAAAAATTGTTACGACATTAAATTTAGCTGTCACCACAATTTTTTTAATTTACTTTAATAAATAAATTATGGCAAGAAAAATTATTTAAAAAATGGACTTGTAGAAATTTTAATAAATTAAAAATGCAATTTTTTAAAAATAATTTTTTAAAACAAATTTTTTTGTTAAAGAAAATTAAAAAATTGTCAAGTGACAGCTAAATTAAATGTCATAAAATTGTCAAATGACTGCTAGCTTTAATAATAATCAACAAACCTTAAATAAATTTGAAGTAAATGTATGATATTCGGTCGCTTCAGCCATTATTGTATAAATAACTAAATTTATCAAAAATATTTTTAATACTCCTTTTAACGAGCCTGTAACTAAAAATAAAAAAAAATTTTTTTATTAAAAAATTAGAAATTAAATTGATAAAATACTTACTCCTATAATTACTTGATAGCATTAATAAAAAAATAATAAATGCTCTAAAAAGTAAAACGCAGTACCTAAAATAAAATTGTTTTTCAATCAACAGGTGTATTATATTTATTCAGATCAATAAAATAATGAATTCATCATTAGATGAATCATCAATCATATTTAAATCATTTATAATGATAACGTTCTAGTTCTACTTATTTGTTTACAACTATAATTATTATTTATGTTGTGTTGATATCGATAGTAAATTAATTCAAGATAATAGCAAATAAAAAGTAACATCTGATAAAAAAACGATACTAGAGCCTCTACGAATTGTAATTGGAAGTATTTTTTATGTATACATATATATTTATATAAACGTGTGGCCTACGTGACGTTTTTATTTCAAAGTGTTTCTCTCATTTCATTTTAGTTTAGTTTAACACTTGCACTCGAGCACTATGGACTGTCGTAAATAAAAACAGTTATTATTAATAATAATATCCTCTTTATTTTTAATATTCATCAATAAGACACTTTTATTGCCAGTTCTTTCTTCACTCTATTAATGAGTGATTATAATAATTAATTAGTAATTAAGTCAATAACTATTATTTTGATTTTTTTATTCACAAAGAAATCAACGGATATAAATTACATATTTAAGAAAGCGTCTGTTAATTTTTTTTTAATCATTATTTTTACGGCGCATATTTTTATTTTGGAGCTAAAATGTCAGTGGTAATAAACAGAGCTACGTCAAAGATATTCCAGAGAGGGATTTATCAATATTTAATAGATACTTCTATTAAAAAAAATAATTCTGTTATCAGTCACATAAAATTGAATTCAACGAATCAATTTGTCAGGTGAGTTTGTTTTATTTAATTACGCATTAATATTTATTAATAATTTTTCTTTCATAAATTTAAATCATTGTTTGAGAGAACAATTTTCCTGTTATAATTTTGATTAAAAACAATTTGTTGTTATTATTATTATTATTATTATTATTTTTTATTTAGTGATATTAATGACATTAAAGTTAGCTGACACTATAAAATTTTTTTTAACAAACAAATCAGTTCCAAAAAAATTATTATTAAAAATTTTTTCGTCAATTTTTTGTAACACTGAAGTTAGCAGACGTCTAAAAATTTTTAATTATTTTTTATTAATTAAAAAAATATTTTTAAAAAATTACATTTATAGTTTTTCAAGTTTTTTATAAGTCAAATTTTTTTTTTTAATTGTTTAATTGAAATTTTGTCAATAAAAAGTTTCTAAAAATTTTGAAATGTCCGCTAACTTCATATGAAAATTAAATTAGCCGAAATTTAAAAATTTTTATAATTTTTTTTAAATTAAAACAAAAATTTTCATATGTAGAAAATTTTAAAAATTATACGTAGAATTTTTTAAAAATTGTTGTGCTGACTTACTTAATTTTCATAATTTTTTTTCCATAATTTATTTGTTATAAAATTCTTAGATATATTCTGAATTAATTTCCATATTTAGTATAATAAAAAAATTGTTTACTGTTTTCAAAATTTTTTTTTATTATGCTAATTAACTAAAAATAACTACTTCACAACAGACATTTGAGTTTTTAGATTCTTATCTAGAGATTTCACGCGAATAGTTCATTTAAATAAAAATCACTTATGACGCTGTACCATTGTATGCATCTATCTCTATTGGACTTATTTAAATAATAATAATTTTAACAAGATTGAAATAGAATTGACTGTATAATCTAAAGATTAAGCTATAAATTTTTTAGATTACCACTATGTCGCATGGCTCACAGTATGGTGCAAACAAATTGGACATCAAGTAAAGATGAAAGTAGAGAAATGATGGCTCTCTGGCCTGACATAGTACGAGATCTCACAGAAGCTGGTCGTCATCTTGAGATTCCTGATGCTACTAAATGGATGACTAAAGTATGTCATAATTATTTTATAAAAATACATTTACAATTAATAATAATAATAATAATAATTATTGTATAGGTATTGCAGTACAACGTTCCAAACGGTAAGAAAAATCGTGGATTAGCTCTTGTTTACGCTTATAGAATGCTCGTGCCACGCGATCAGCTGACAGAGGAAAATATAAGATTAGCCAGGATTTTAGGATGGTCTACTGAATTGGTAATTTATTAATTATTCAATTTTGTTTGAATAAATTAATAATGTTTATGTGGTTATTTAGCTCCAGGCATTTTTACTAATCGAAGATGATATAATGGACCACTCAGTAACACGTCGAGGTCAACCTTGCTGGTATTTGAATAATAATATCGGGTTGAGTGCTATCAATGACGGTATACTTTTGGAGCAAACAGTGTATCAGTTACTACGCACGTATTTTAAAAACCATGAATGTTATTTGGACCTCATAGAAACATTCCATGATGTAGGTTTATTAATATTTATTATTAAGAGAATAAGAAAAATTTTGTCTCCAAGATAGTCAATTTATTTTGATAAGTATTGACATTTGCAAAGATATAAGCTCATCCTGATGTTACACTCATCGAGACCTTTCATTTGAGTACCCACATCAATTTTTCATATATTTTATATATTTATATATATATGTATATATGAAAAATATATCAAAAATGCATGTGGGTACTCAAATGAAAGCTCTTGATGAGTGTAACATCGGGATGAGCTTATATCTTTAAAAAAGTACAGTGTAATTTAACAAAAGTAATTATTTAATAAAGTCACATAGTGACTGCAAGGTTGTTAGTAAAATTAATTTTTATAATAAATTATATTTAATTATTGTTTGCTTCAGACGACCATGAAAACTGTAATGGGACAAACATTGGACATGTTATCAACCGAATTTGGTAAAAGACCGAACTTAAATTTATTTACAATGAACCGCTACAACGCAATTGTTAAATATAAAACAGCTTACTATTCATTTGTGATGCCAATAACATTAGCAATGCACTTTGTAAGTATTTTTAGATGTCAAGACGCTGCAAAAAGAGTTTCTACTATTGACAAATCAATAATTATTTTTTAAGGCTGGAGTAGTAGATCCAGAAATGTACAGACAAGCCAAGACTATTTTATTAGAGATGGGACACTTTTTCCAAGTCCAAGATGACTATCTAAATATTTATGGGGATCCGAGAATAACTGGAAAACAAGGATTAGACATTAAAGAAGGAAAGTGTACGTGGCTAGCAGTCGTGGCTCTTCAACGCGTGACTCCCTCACAGCGTAAAATCTTTGAAGTGAATAATTTATTTCCTTTCTTTTTATAAAACTACATTTATCCCAGTACTTGCTGCTATGGATAAAATTATTTTAGAATAAATATTATATTAATGTATTCTTTTAAATCCAATAGGAATGTTACGGGATTGATGATGAAGAGAAAGTAGCACAAATAAAACAGTTGTATGACGATTTGGGGCTATCAACAACTTATGCTATTTACGAGGAAGAAAGTTACAATCTCATGAATACTCATATACAACAAATATCACGTGGTCTACCTCATGATTTATTCTTTAAAATACTGTCAAAGATTTATCGCAGGGATGCTTAATTTCCTACATTTAAAAATTTTATCTTTTTATATATTATCATATAGATTCCTTTACTCTAAACTTTCCTAAAAAATAAAAAAAAAAAAAAAAAAAAAAAAAATTTCTTTTTTACTTTTTACGAAATAATATAATGGTGTGATATGAAAAACTGTTTGTAATATGAAAAAAAAATTTATTTACATTAAAATTTTTTAATTGGATCGATTTTTTTTTATTAAAAAAATAAAAAAACAACTTTACTTCTTTGTCGACCTGACTCTTGAGATTTTAGTTTTCCATGGCCGGATTCTCCGAACGTTGTTTCGAATCTTAGACCTCACTATGTGTTTTAATTCACGCCTGGTATTTTTGAAGGACTCATCAGACGTTGAGGTTGTTTTGAAAAATTCTTCAGCGTCTGTAATAAGTATTTCCAATTAAATTAAGTCATTAAGGGCCAGTTTTTCAATCTAGGATAAAATTTTATCCAATGGTAAAATATATCTATATATTTCATATATATATATATAACTGGCAATAATAATTTTATCCTGGATAAAATTTTATCTTAATTGAAAAACTGGCCCTAAGAAATGTATTTTTATCAGTAAAAATATTACCTTTAAATCTTGGATCGTTAACTGCGAAGAAAAAATTTTTCGGCTGTCCAAATTTTCCACTAAACTCATTAGTAAATTTATTACTTTTTTTATTTTTCTGTGGACCATCCTCGTCATCAGACGAGTCATATTTGAACGGATTTTTTTTTTTTATATTATATTTAAGTTTCAGCGGCTGAATATCCGTCGCCTTGGCTTTTTCCGGCTGTTGCTCAACTAAAATAAATATATTTTATTTTCATCATCAATTTCGGTTTAAAGGTTAAAAGGTTTAAAAAATAAATTTAAATAATTACCCTCAGGTACAGTAGACCCAAACGTTTTTAATAAACTGAACTCTTCTTTCTTCTGTAAGCTTTCAGTTAATTTATCCGATACAGAGTAAAAAATATCTTCATTAATAGGAGGAAGCTGAGGCTCTTCATTAGCTTTTGCTTCAGCTTCAGCTTCAATTTCTTTCTTCTTTTTCTTCGATTTTTTCTTCGGCTCTGTTTCATCTTTACTAGCTTTTATTTCATGCTTGTGGTGATCGTCTACTGTCGGGTCGTAGCGCACCATTGTACTCGCTCTGTAAAATATTTATCAATTAAAATATCCATAAAAAATATTTTTATCAATACTTACTTCTTAGCAGGAACATTTTCTGGTTTCGGCAACATCGGCTTTCCCAATATTGCTCCCAAAATTTCCAACTCCTTTTTCTTCTCATGAGCGAAATCATCTTCTTGCTCTTGAACTGGTTCTTCATGTTCATAGTCTTCCTCCTGTTCTTCGTCCTCATTTAAGTGTTCTTTTTCGATCGTAAATCTTTCATCATTCCCCAAGACTTTACGCTAAAAAAATAATTTTATTAAATTAAATTTTTCTGATAAGCGCAATCTCCATAAATTTACGGACAGTTAACTTTTCAGTGTATCATAAAAAAAATAATAAATAGTTGTAATTTACCTTAGACTTTTTTATCTGCGAAATATCATAATCACAATCCTCGTCGCCGTCATCAAATAAATTTCTTTTTTCTTTTTTATTACTACTTTCGTCATCTGAGAATACTATTCTTTTATTATTACTCGTATCATCCTGAAAGAAATTTTATTTATTGATAAATATAAAAATTAATATTAAAGTTAGCAGTTACTTAATCATTTTTTAATTTTTTTTAACAAGTAGATTTTTTCCAAAAAATTATTTTAAAAAAATTGCATTTTTTATTTTTTAAAATTTCTACATGTCAATTTTTTTTTGTCATAATTTATTTGTTAAAAAAATTATTAAATATCTGCTAAATTAATTTTTCAAGTAAATAAATAACATACCGCGTTGATTTTAAACGAATTTTTTGCTTTCGGCTTCATTTTTTATTAATTATCACAGAATAAAATTTTTATAATTATTATTTAAACAATTTTCTATTGAAAAATATTTTTTTATTGTTATTTTTTTATAAATTTTAGTTTAAAATATTACAACGTTATTTTCGACTGAATATAACCTCAAAAACGAAACTAGTCAGAGTTAAAACCCATGTGCGAGTAGAGAACGGCGCGACAGTGAGACGTGTGAGTACCTGCAGTAGTCTAAGCAGGAATCTTCTAATCGTTTTATTGATTTTAATTGTGGGGTGAAGTGACGAAATAATTATGAAAAGAAGACAATTAAAATTTATTGCATGAATAATTATAGAAATAGTTTATTGGTGAGAAAAAAAAAGATTTAAATGAATTTAATAGATTTTTAGGTTAGAAAAATTTGCACATAATTAATTTATGATATAAAATGAAATATTTTAATTTTTTCGGAGAATCTAAAAATTAAAATTCATTTAGAAAAAAAAATTTGACAGCTAAAAATCCTATATGAGATCATCAAGTTTAAAAAACTTTCTTTTTTGTGAAAAAAATAAATCTGAGAAATTTTTCTAGAGCAGAAAGTATTTAGAAATGCTACCCTACTTTAAGTCGCGGAATAAAGTTGTAATATTTGACCTTTTGCTGACGTTTGTGGAGTTTTACAAAAGTTTGAGTATTTAAATACTGAGTATATTGCAAACACATTAATTTCTGTTGTTTGTTTGAATGTCTTGAGTTGAGATGACATTTAAATTTCACAAACGAATAATTCAAACAAAATAGATGAAATTATTATCACCTATGTAGAGTGAGTGTCACGAGTCAGCCCTTGGCAGGAGCAAATTAGTCACGTGGGTGAACTGCCGAATAATCTAATTCAGGATGCATGTCCATTACTCCCCACGTGAACTCAATAACTAATTTTCATCCTAGAAAGTTCATTGAGTTGGTTAAGTTCGAGTTATAATTTTATCCTGACTAGGTATATTTCTTTCGAATTAACTCTCTCTATGTTTAATCAGATTTACGGAATTTGCCTGCAAGCGAATTTATCTGCGTACTCAAATGGAAAAAATAAACAGGATCGTATAAAATCAGTAAACCAAATACAGAGGATTTAAAACTGCCGCTCAAAGAATTATCTCTTTATTTCCATCAAGAGTTCAATTCAGAAAAAAAAATACGAAGAAATAAGATAAAGTTAGTCTTCTTTGATTATCAGCCGTAATTAAATATACACTGAAAAAAAAATTCTTGAACCAAGAATATTTATTTATTTATTTCAAATAGAATAAACGCCGATCGGCTATATACAATCTTGGACATTAATTTGTGTCAGTTTCTAAGTTTAAGGATTTATGGCCATCAATAAATTTGGCCGTTTCTAAACTCTAAAACTGGAAAATAAGCAAACCATAAAAAATGATATTATAAAAATTTTAAAAATATAAATAAAGTTAAAAGTAAATTATACCTGTACTAAAATGTGACAAATAAAAAGACAGCCAACTGTAAATAATAAAATTTCTAAATGAATTCATTTTTAAAAATAAACAGTTAAAAAAGCATTAATAAAACGTCATTAATCTAAAAATATCGGATTAAAAAGCATTATTAAAAATATTCCCCAATTAAAAAAATGATAAACTAAAAGTTTGAACATCTAAAACAACGTTACATTATAACTGAGAATATTTAAAATCACGAATTTTAAAATATGACGATCGCTAAATATTGAAAATTTAAAACCTGACAACTTGAATTTAGCTGATTTAAAATTTAGAAATCGCTAAAATCGGCCATTTCTAAACTTGGTAACTCGTTAAATCAGCCGATTTTAAACCTCGAAATTCATAAAACTTGCAGATTCTTAAAATTATTTAATTTAAAGCCTGGACAGCGTATATTACTGATATTTATGTTAAAAATTAGATTTTACATATTTTGAATTATAACAACCGAAAAATTCACTCATAAATAAAATAATTTTGTTTTTTTTTTTTATTTTTGTTTTATGTGGTGGATTCATGAAACTGTCAATAGAAATTTGATAAATTTTTTGTTGACAATTCTTCATTTTCTTAAATTATTGAAATCCAAAAATTCAATGTTTGGAGTTATATAAAAAAAGTTTTTCAGAGTACTAAAAAATCTAAACTATAAATAATTTTATTTTTGAAATAAATAAGACCGCTATAATTATTAATTAGTATAGAAAATATTATTAGTTTATCAAGTATCAATTCAACAATATAAATATATTTTACTAAAGAATATCAACAAAAAATTTATCAAATTTCTATTGACAGGTTTATGAATCCACCACATAAAACAAAATTATTTCATTAATTAGTGAATTTTTCGGTTGTTATATTTCAAAATATGTAAAATCTAATTTTTAACATAAATATCATTGATATTACGCTGTCCAGGCTTTAAATTAAATAATTTTAAGAATCTGCAAGTTTTATGAATTTCGAGGTTTAAAATCGGCTGATTTAACGAGTTACCAAGTTTAGAAATGGCCGATTTTAGCGATTTCTAAATTTTAAATCAGCTAAATTCAAGTTGTCAGGTTTTAAATTTTCAATATTTAGCGATCGTCATATTTTAAAATTCGTGATTTTAAATATTCTCAGTTATAATGTAACGTTGTTTTAGATGTTCAAACTTTTAGTTTGTCATTTTTTTAATTGGGAATATTTTTAATAATGCTTTTTTTTTAATCCGATATTTTTAGATTAATGACGTTTTATTAATGCTTTTTTTTAACTGTTCATTTTTTAAAAATGAATTCATTTAGAAATTTTATTATTTACAGTTGGCTGTCTTTTTATTTGTCACATTTTAGTACAGGTATAATTTACTTTTAACTTTATATATATTTTTTTAAAATTTTTATAATATCATTTTTTATGGTTTGCTTATTTTACAAATTGGAAAATTTCATATTTTCCAATTTTAGAGTTTAGAAACGGCCAAATTTATCGATGGCGATAAATCCTTAAACTTAGAAACTGGCTCAAATTAATGTCCACGATTGTACATATAAGGTTTTTACAAGATTAAATAATTAAATGATTAGAAAGCATCATTTTTGTGCGTGAACTAGAAAAAATATAAAGATAAGAAATTATTGCACATATTAATAGACTAATGGAGTAGTAATAAGTTTTTTACATTAAATGCAACAAAGGAGGAGAGTGAACCACCGAAGTAATTTAACTCAGTACAACGATAATTAACTAGATTCGCAATTCTGTTTATTAGTCCATAACACACGTAGTTTTTTGTTGTTTTTATAATATTATTTTGAAGAGGGTAATTATCTTGAATCAAGACGAAAAATTTTTGAATCAAGTAAAATTTCGTTAAATCAAGAATTTTTCAATTCAAATCAAGAATATTAAGTTCTTCAAAATTATATACTTAATTCAAAAACATTTTTTTTTTTCTGTGTAAAAGTTCATGATTTATTTTTTTATTAGATGCTTTCCGGAAAATATTATAAGTCTTCGCCGTCGGGTTTGATTAGCTTCATTGAAAACCAGCTAAAAAGTATCTTCTTGTTCTGAATGCTGCTAATCCCCAATAACTCTAATGCGATATCAATGAATCGAGCTACAGATGAAATCAACTCACGTTTCAATGAAAAAGAGAACCGTGCTGCAGCAGCATATCTTATCGAATTTATCAAGACTCTGGGATTGAAAACTACAATGGGATATGTTGAGGTAAGCCTATTGTATGATTTTTAATACGACAGGAACATGATGAATAGGTATTTATTATATCAGTCAATAATATACCCTTCGGTTGCTAGAATGACCCAGCAACACCGTTTATTCAATGACGTATAGATGGGTATAATACCGATGTTTAAAGAGATAGTCCAGCTCTGTAGACACGTCAATGCGATCTACTAAGTCGATTACGTTACATACTTTTATATACATTATAATATACCCACTACACCGAGTTGAAATAGTTTTTAAAGTCATGTGACGTCATTACCACTAACCAGCTGGCAGTTTATACACTTATATACTTATAATAAAATAACTTGTCGTTCGTAACCTTTAAAAAACGGTCGATGCCCGTGTCACTAGAGTCATACCGCTTTTACGTCTGTCTTTATTCTTTCTCACTCGCTCCCTTGTTCGCTTGCTGGGATGTTTAATTTATTACTTCGATTTTTCATCGCGCTATCAATTTAATCCCTTTAAAAAAATCATATTACTAGCCCTGTTACTGTTATTATTATCAACATTTCATCTGTTCATTCAATTTTTCTTAGCTCGTCATCCAGAGAGCTTGTTATTTTTTTTACATTAATTTAATATTTTTTTTTTTCCATAACTTTGCGCAAGATGAACTTTATGAAAATGGGATTTATTATAAGGCGTGTAAGTAAGTTTAATAAAAAGGGTTTCATGATAAATTATTAGGATAATGAGTTTATTATGTAGGTATATTATAACACGTAGGACACGGTCACAATAGAAGAGTTGAGAAGAATAATATTACTATAATTACATTTGCAGGGAACAGAGTAACCATTTTTTGTGTTGATTAAATAATAGTCCCTCTGGAGAGGATCTAGAAATTTTATTACAGTTATATTATTCTTGTTAATTTATCATACTAATAACAAAAGTTTATATTTTCTGTTTATGTTTACACATAAATAAGTTCATTTATTATATCTGACCTTCATAGAATAATAACTGTGACGCGTAATTTTCAAATACAAACTTTAGCTGTATTACTGAAAAGTTTAGTTGTTAAAATAATATCGTTTTTTTATTTTAACTGGCATGTAAATAATGAAAAAAAAAAAAAAAAAATTCCAAAGTTTCATTTAACTTCAATAGACATATGTAGAGATAAAAATATAAATACATACAAGTGTGTAGAGAAAGAGAAAGAGCAAAAAGTGGTATTTGGTGGCGGTGACCCAAGTTAAGCCAGGCATCGATTTTCACATGATCCAATAGCCAAATCCTGTTGCGTCTCGATTACTGGACGGGTCATTCTGTCATACGAGAACTAAACTCGTAATATATTAACAGAAACTTTTTTCCTCGGATTAAATATACTTGCGCCGTTTAAAATTATAAATTTACACACATGGAATAAATTACCGAGCGCATTTTCTTTAATTAATCCTAACATGTAATTAAAAGTAAAAAAGAAGCAGAAGGAGATGAAATAAATTTTAATGCGGGTAGATAAAGTAAATGGATAGTATAATTAAATTACGCAGTGGAAATTCGTGGAATAAAAGGACAAATTTCGGTTACTGTACTTGAGCGTGTGTTTGAATAAGTAAATACATGTAAAGTAGTGTTAGTTCTTGTACACACATAGATCGAAACTTACCACAGGGGTTTCTTTAGATCTGAGTGACGTCACGATTCTGGTGAGAGGCGCGGCCCGCCATATTGATTCACTCCCCCCACTATACGAGATTTCGCAGGGTTTTGCTCCATTCACAAATATACCCCGTACCGCCAAAGCAACCCCTTTCATCCTTCCTTCCTTCCTTCCTTCCTTCCACTCAGTGTTTCTCCTTCTAACTTTCTTATTATTTATTTATCTCTCTCTCTTTCTCTCTCTTATTTTTTCTTCTTTTATTAGTTATATATTTTATTTCACTTAACTTTCTACAGCATTCTCTGTTGCTCTTGTCATCTTGCTGATTTCTCATCTGGTTTCGGGAAAGATTTCCGGGTAGGATTGTCACGAGCAGTCTCGACGACGTTCCACCGATATGTCCGGTATTTTTTATTGCTCCTTTTTATTATTTTTATTTTATCTTTCCCTCTTTATTCTCTCGTACTATACGCTTTATAAAATTCCAGGAGACAGAATAATATTTTTTTTATTATTCTAATTATCATTATCATTATTATTACAGCAAGCTTGCTGGATTATGTTATTTAAAATATGGAAAAAGGAGTAAATTTCTTTTGAAGCAGATAAAATTATAACTCTTTTATTTTTAAAAAACTCTTTACGTCTTTTGGGATAAATATATGTATATACATACTCAAGTTTTACAAAAGATAAAAGTAGACGAGTCTCAACGACTGTATAACGTACTCTTGTCAGATTTTGGGTCTTGACGTAAAACGTATATTTATGAGTGCACTCAGACTCGACAAGAAGTATTACGTGAGTGGAAGTGTAAGTAGTATAGAGGTCGTTTCAAGAGACCAGAGAAGACTTTAATCCTAACACTACTTTTTTAAAGTATTTATTCTATATTTTTATCATTTACTTTAAAAACTTTGACATCTTTTATTTTATTTATTTTATTATCATTGCATTAAAAATTGTGATGTAACTTCTAAGCTCCCTGTAGAGTCGCTCGTGAAGATACAATGTTTTAATACACTTGCTCATACATTCCAGAAAACGTTGAAAAGATAAATAGACCGCGATTACTAAATCAGAAAGTGGAAAATTCCCCATGACAAACTTTATAAGATCTTTCTTTTACTTTTAAAGTATATATACTCAGTTTGTTTATTTTTTAGCCAGTTATTTCATTCGTCGTTGAGTTCTGATTGAGTATATACTCAACCGCGTCCTTGTTTATTTTTATCATCGTAAAAATATAAGCGAGATATTTATAAAACATTTATAGCAATAGGATGATAAGTTTATCTATTATTTATGCATGCCTAATTGACATTTATTTTTAGTAACTCGATAACAATTATTACTCCTATTTTGGTATTTGTCAAGCTCTAGGGAATATCGATATTCTATTGACCGGTAATAGATTTTTTTTACACTAAACAGCTGTATAAATATTCATATTAAAATAACAATAATAGTTGTTAAATTTTCTATATAAATGAAATTTTGCTTTATTAAATAATTACTTTTGTTAAATTGCACTGTACTTTTTTAACTATTGACATTTTTAAAGATATAAGCTCATCCTGATGTTACACTCATCAAGAGCTTTCATTGGAGTACCCACATGCATTTTTATATATTTATATATATTATATATATTATATATTATATATATATATATATATATATGCATATATATATATATATATATATATATATATATATATATATATAATATATATAAATATATGAAAAATTGATGTGGGTACTTAAATGAAAGGTCTTAATGAGTATAACATCAGGATGAGCTTATATCTTTAAAAATGTCAATAGTTCACAAGTTCATTTCTTAATTATGTTAAATTGCACTGTACTTTCTTAACTATTGACGTTTTTGAACATATAAGCTCATCCCGATGTTACACTCATCAAGAGCTTTCATTTGAGTACCCACATGCATTTTTGATATATTTTTCATTTATACATATATGTAATATATATAAATATATGAAAAATTGATGTGGGTACTCAAATAAAAGGTCTTGATGGGTGTAACATCGGGATGAGCTTATATCTTTAAAAATGTCATTAGTTGACAAGATAATACAATGTCATTTTTTAATTATGTTAAATTGCACTGTACTTTCTTAACTATTGACGTTTTTAAAGATATAAGCTCATCCTGATGTTACATTCATCAAGACTTTTCATTTGAGTACCCACATCAATTTTTCATATATTTATATATATATTACATATATGTATATATGAAAAATATATTAAAAATGTATGTTGGTACTCAAATAAAAGGTATTGATGAGTGTAACATCAGGATGAGCTTATATCTTTAAAAATGCCAATAGTTCACAAGATTCAATGATATTTCTTAATTATCTATCTAGAGATAAAAAATTTTCGAATGCGGCCTGAATACTTATCATAATAAATTGACTATTGGTGAGAATGATATGAAACCTTGAAAAGGCACAACTCCAGGTCAAGACTTTTCCAAAGATACCATATTTAACCATAAAAACCCATTTTAATCATATAAATACACGGGGCACAAAATTTTGCTTATTTTAATAATATAGATAATTATTAAAAATAACTATAGACGTTTGTATCAATGGCTATTTAAATCCTTTATTCGTTCGCTTGAAAAAGAATAAAATTTTATTTGTCATACAAATGTACGTCAGATTATTTATAGTAGTAGTTTTAAATGTAAAGAGTTATTTCCGGTAGTATTGTTGTATATAGGTCTTTAAAAGGAGTTTAAGTAAAGAAAAGATTGAGGTGATGGTGTGAAGACGTAAAGTGTGGCGATGGCGGACAGGGTTGGGTGGCGAGGGAGTCGGGAGGCCGAAGAAGAGGGCGATTTAGTCAGTAGTCGTCGGCGAAGTGGTGGAGAGCTGCTGGTGTACGAAGGATGAATGAAGCCCGGGTTTTGGCTTGGCTCCAGCCCTCTTTCCTCCTCAGAGCTGTTGGGTATATATGCCACGCCGAATACTGTTGAATAAGAGAGTGGTGGAGATGAGGAGGTGATGGTGATAATGATGAATGTGTGTGTTTATGTATGTATACACAATATATGCGCATGTGTTTATATATTTGTATGTAGAAGGGTGTGTGAGGACGACGCGCGAGGATTCGGACTCGAGTGGGACGTTTGCCGGGGCTTTTGTCGAGGGTAGGTAGTGTAAAGGGGAGGAAAGGGGGATGCACGACCGGGAGCTCTCTAGTTTTGACGTCATCGTTCAAGGCCGTGTACGATCGTTACTATGACTGCTATGCTGCGGCGGCTGTCGCCGCTGGTCCGCTGTTGTTGTCGGCGGCGTCGCCGGTATCTTCCTTTACTCATACTACTTTATTATCCACTCATGCTCGTCGTTATAAACGTACTACTTACTTACACATATAATACTCAGATTTACAAATTCAACCATTAGACGTCTCAGCATCTCAACATTTCTCCCTGTTTTATGCTCCGTTCGCCTTTTAAGTACTCCCAGCATCCCCTCGAGTACTCGTTGCCTTTCCGGTTGACCGCACTACTTCAATTGTCTTGTATTCTCATGTAAATTCAAACGACTTGACAAAGATGTGCCGTTGACAGTCGACATTGCTTCAGTTTTCATTTTTCCGTTGCTACTTATTGTTATTTGTTTCTATTGTATCAACAACAAATATCTCATGTTTATTCCGATTTTGTAGAGTATAATGATCGGGGTTGTTCGGTTTTAATAAGCAGACATTGTAGGTCACTATTGTTTCGATGAAAAAAATTTTTTTTTTTTAAATTAATTATTAAAAAAAAACATTACTAATAGTTTTTAAAAAATTAATTATTAGATAGTAATTTTTGTAAAAAAATTAGTTATAAAATTTTTTTGATTAAAAAAAAAAAATAAACAATTTTTCAAAAAAATTTATTACACTTGTAATAATTTTTTATATATTTAAATATTAATAATTTTTTAAATATTTTATTAACCAAATAATTTCTATAAAAAATTAAACTCAATTTCTTTTATAAAAATAAATGTATAAGATTGATGAATAATTAATTCTATTGGGACTAAAATAAAGCAGTAAATAATAGATTTATCAAGTCTGGTATTGTCGATGAGATTTTAGAATTAAGTTGAGTAAAAATCAATGTAACGTAATGTGATGCAATGGAACGTAATCTTTAAATAATATAAGGGAGAGGATAGAGCGAAACTAGCAAGTTTACTCAGAAAGCACACTGGCGATTAATTCACATGCTAGTAGTATCGGGTAAATTTTTATATTTTTTTCTAAACGCCAACGCCAAGTACGTGGGCGGGTTCGAGGTTAAATCGTATTCTTCGATTTAACTCTCGTGGTAAAATAACTTAGACAAACATGCTCCAGAGGAATGAGTTTACTAAATTTTATTGTGCCTGAGGTGAGGTTTTTTATGGGAACCAGCCAACGAAAAATAATTCACCGGCGGCTGCCGGAGTGAGTGCTCAAAAAATTAGGAGATAGAAAATTGTTGAATAAATAAACCGGTTAAATGAGAACTTTCGGACAACAAAGGGGCTGGGTAATTGAGCGAAACAATGGAAATATTGTGGAAAATTTTTTAATTTGCGAATCGTAAACCGCCACTGTAAACATGTTTTATTTGTTGGTTTAAAGCGAACAGAGAAAAAAGAGGGTAGAGGGGGAAAAGGGAATGAATTAGCGCTCCGTCAGTGATAAAGTTTTAATTCAATGAAACATATTATGTAAAAGCCGATTAATAACGAGATAAGAAATACAAACGAGCCGACACATAAATGAGAAGATAGGGAACAAGAAAATATGAGAGAGTGGGTAGAAGAGGGTGTTTGTTATAAGGGTAGACCTAGGGTATGAACGTGAGGGTTACGCGAGGATCAGACGAAGATGCTATAGATATTTTCCGATGTATACTGGTGTACCCAGACGCAATATCCCGGCCAAGTAGGCGGTGGCTCTGCCAGCCAGCTCGGCTCTCTCTTGTACTTAAACTCGGTACTCTGTACTTTAACTCTGTGTTAAACGGACCACGTCGCCAGGACAATTCTTCCAGACGTTTAACTTAATTTTATTATTCTCTATTATGCATTTAACTATCATATAAAACAGTCTATTTACGATTTGCCTTTTATTTTATTATTTATTTACTCATTATTGTCACGTATTTTTGTTTTTTTTCCTCCTTCATCACACTTTTTTTCAATAACAAGTTTATTGACAGCCGCCGGGTAGCTGTTGTGCCTTCGTCTGTCGAGTAAATAATTAAATGAGTAACGAGAAACAAATATTGGAATTAAATTTGCCAACGTCAATGATAAGACTGAAAAAGCCTGAAAGGTTATTTTTAGCTCTAGGGGTCTCCGTGGGTGACAAGTACCTGAGAAACTTTTTTTTCGATACTAATTGTTATTCTGGAAGAGTATACATGCTCTATAGAACCTTCAGTTCACCCTCATGCCACTTGTAAGGACGAAGTCGCAAAAAAAAAAAAAACTAAAAAAACTACCTTGAGGTCACAAGAATTTAATCCGCTAAATTTTCTTCGCTTTTTTTTTATCAACAAACATGTCTGATGCTCTAATGAATTTTTAGATATTTATATCATTTCAAAATTTATTGAATTTGTCGTTTTTAAAGGCTTGTATCAATTTTTTCCGCTAGTTTAGGGCTGTAGAAAAGTGAAACCGTAAAATTACAAATTTTATTTGCTGTCAGAATTTATTTCAGCCGTAAATTTTAGTCAATTTAATTTATAAAAAATTTGTTTTAAAAACTTTATTAATTTTTTGAATCAATTTTTGATGAAAATATTGTCAATATTTTTTGAGATAAAGATTTTAATGTTTAGGGTCTGTTTTCTCCCACAGTAACTTTAAAGGAGACGATTTTTTACCCCGGATTCGAAAAGACAAACGGAAGTAGGCGGGTAATATAAAGGGTGGAGGCGAAATGACTTGGCTTGAGGGAAGAATAGATTCACATTATTCACTGAATGAGTATCGTTACTCGGCTTCCTGTGTTTTTGATTATATATACTGTACGTAATGCTGGTGACCTTTTATATTCTCGTAAAATATTGTTCATTGCTCGTGGCATCCACTGTGTTCTATGTATATTATCCTATATTGTCTCTCGTATGTCATCTCATACTTGCAGACTTATACTCACTGTTACTGTTACTGTTACTGTTACTGTTACTGTTTGTTAAAGTTATTTTCCATTAATATAATTTAAAATCACCCTGTCAACAAAAATTCATTATATTTTTCTCAGGTTTAAAAATACCATTACCAAGTTTGACTCAGTCTTCTGTCATCTACATTAATACGTATGAATAAATAATAAAATTAATAGCACGCAAAAGTTATAACATTTTTCCCGATGTTCACTATTGGACGGTCATAAAATTTTTATGCGTCAATAGTTACCGGAAATTCCAAAGATGCATCTTTTTTATGGTCATTCAAATGTTGGATTTTTTATTAAACCATTTCAAGAGCTGAATTTATTAGACCGAACACCTACATTATTCTTCGAAAACATGTTTTTTTTTATACCACTGATATCTCCCAGAGGCAAGATTTATGGAAATTTATTAAACTTCATTTTCCAAACCCAAAATACATTTTTAAGATTTAAAATATAAGAAGAATTTTTTTTTATAATAATTTAAATTTAAATTTTTTAATAATAAAAAAATAAAATTTGGCTTTATTAAATAATGAATTTTGTTAAATTGCAATGTACTTTCTTAACTATTGACGTTTTTAAAAATATAAGCTCATCCTGATGTTACAATCATCAAGAGCTTTCATTTGAGTACCCACATGCTTTTTTGATATATTTTTCATATATACATATATATAATATAAATAAATATATAAAATATATGAAAAATTGATGTGGGTACTCAAATGAAAGGTCTTGATGAGTGTAACATTGGGATGAGCTTATATCTTTGAAAATGTCAATAGTTCACAAGTTCATTTCTTAATTATGTTAAATTGCACTGTACTTTCTTAACTATTGACGTTTTTGAAGATATAAGCTCATCCCGATGTTACACTCATCAAGAGCTTTCATTTGAGTACCCACATGCATTTTTGATATATTTTTCATATATACATATATATAATATAAATAAATATATAAAATATATGAAAAATTGATGTGGGTACTCAAATGAAAGGTCTTGATGAGTATAACATCGGGATGAGCTTAAATCTTTAAAAATGTCAATAGTTCATAAAATAAAAGATCATTTCTTAATTATGTATATTGAGATAGAGCATTTTCGAATGCAGCCTAAATACTTATCATAATAAATTGTCTATCGGTGAGAATAATATGAAACCTTAAAAAGGTACAAATTCAAGTCAAAACCTTTGCAATGACACTAAATTTTTCTTATTCTCTTAATAATATAGATAATGTCATATTTTTCCGTCCTGATTATCAATAGCAACTAGAAGACTATTAACAGATTCCATTTTTCCTGGAATTGTCACAAAATTTAACAGCTGCAATGATATTTATTCAAAAAATTGTATAAACAGAATATCAAGGGATGTGTAGTGTGATCGAAAATTGAAAAAGTGAACTGTATACAATGTACTCAGATGCAGATTCAATGTATGCATAGATATGAAACATATCCGTCGGCTATGTAATGGAATAATGTTTGAAGAGACGTAAATTCAAAATGGCAACGAGGTCACACAGTATCACGGTATCACTGTATCATGGGTTTCGGTGTCACACATTATACCCGTTTATATATAGCGACCGCCAACGCACATTTTGTCGTAATAATTTTCGGCGTTGATTTGTATTGATAGATCGGTAGCAAGCAGTTTGTTAAATATTCCCAACCGGTAATTATGTCCTCCGATCTACATACGGGTGACCGCTCACATTCGCTTTCTATGAAATAGAGCAAAACTATTCAACAGACAGACAATAATATTGTTACATGCCCGAATTTTCGTTCACGCATTACAATTTGCAGTACTCGCTTTAATATTTTACGCATATGAATTGTTCCGTTTTGTTTAATCGCTTTATTAATGCCCTTAATTAATCGGCAAATTCAATTAAGCGCTTCATAATAAGTTTTATAAATATGCGCATTTATTTCACGGTTAATATTTAAAAGCTATTTAAAAAGGATATTAAAATACAATTTATTCGATAAATTATTCATGAGAAAGGTTAAAGATTTTTCGAGTTAATAATCTACAGATATATATGACACGAAAGACACATAAAGAGACAGAAGGAAAATAATAATGTTGTTTCTTAATGGCGACAATTTTTTCAGCATCCTATTGTCTCGGCATTATTTTACTGGCTTGTGTATTGCTCCGAGATACGTTTATCTGTATCTTGAATGCCGTGCGTAGGTTTGACCCCGAACTATGTGAAATAATATTACTTGTATACATACTCCTCCAAGTTATTTACGTAGTATCCCTGTTCCGCGTACTATAAATATAAGTGTGTACTCAAGTCCAAAAAGTATCCTAGTCTATTATAAAACTGGACAAGGCTGCGTTTAATGAATTTTTACCACAAATTTATCGTCTTTTTCAATTTCTATTTCTTCTACAAAACAATTTTAATTTTATTAAAAAGCTATAGGGCAATTTTAAGCATTACACTGATAGAAGGATTTGTTTATAGTTAAAAATATTTGTTAATATTTAACAAATCATTTATTAAAGATCATTTTTTAATATTAAATAAATATTTCTTAGTATTTAAAAAGACTTATTAATATTTAATAAATGAATATCAGATTTATCAAATACAAACAAATCATTTTAAATACTAAGAAATATTTATTTAATATTAAAAAATGATTTGTTAACTATTAACAAATATATTTTGATACAAATAAATCCTTCCATCAGTGTAGTTATTGCACACACTGAAGAAACTTTTAATTAAAACTTGTAATATAAAATTAAATTTAATGAAATTTTATGCTAAGAAGCTCTAATGAAAAATAAATTAATGACCCTCGATCGAATTTTAATTTATTTTGTCATATTACAGAAACAATTATCGATAATAATTTTAGTCTGCCCAAATGACGCAGACCACTAACGTAATTCAAATTGTCTTTTGTTTACCGTTCTAATAAAAAGTATACTTGAGGGCATCTTTCACCCGAATAAAAATAAAAAGCACGTAAGCATATAATATTTCAAAGGAATCGTCTCACTATTTTGAGAATAAAATAAATATAAATAAAAATTTCGGGTTAAACATACATGATCGTAATTCATCTGATATTGTAGCCGACGCACAAACAATCATTCATTTTTTATTACTATTTATTGTCAGCACCCACGGAAAATTTCAAGTCTAAATAAAGGAATAATTTTGGAGAAGAAAATAATATCTTCACCTGAGAACTGGTTGAATTATTGAGCGGATTAATGACTTTTGTATTAAATAATTCAAATGTTAAAGTAATTTAATACAGATTATTAATTTAGTTGGATTAATTAATTCAAACCATTACATTGTAAGTAAATTATGATTGTAATTTAATAACGAGTGGGCATTCCGTGAGGGGTTTATTATGTTAGGCTGTAATATATGTGGAGAATATATTTCACACGGCTTACCTACGTCATACTCGGTATGATATGCATTACAATATAACCCTCAAGTAGACACCATACGGCTTATTTCAGGGAGTGTCTCAGCCACTTAATATTTTTACTTTATTACTAGACATTTCCCAGAAATTATTTATCTTATAAATTACAATCAGCGATAATTGATGTTATACAATTAGACTTGTAATTATGTTGGAGGTTGAAGAATTATTAAATCTTCTATTTTTAAATATTATTTTCATTTGTTAACACGATGGAAAAATTTTTTCTTTTAATGTAATGTGAATTTTTGAATAATCCAAATTATAATTAACATTTTTCATAATTAAATTTTTTTCTAATCATAACCGAGTAATTTGAAACAACGAAAAATAATAACGGAAAATGTCACATCAACTTTTTAATAACAAATATATTAAATTAACTTCTTGTTAGAAGCATGAAAAAATAATTAGTTGAAAAAAAAATTATTTTTCTCGCAACACAAATAATTTTTACTTATAGACGTGCTATTTTAGTCCTCATAAATAATTTTTCCTGTCAAAAAAAGAGTTAAATTGCTTGGAGTTATATTTTATTCAGGTCCTTCGACGTAGCATTGGAACAACTCAACTCTGATGTTCTATATTTTATCCCTTAAATATTTTTACTTTGAAATTTATTTCCTTTTGTCTCGTTAATTTTTAAAATTACTCAACGGCTTTTGAAGACAACTGAAATTTTTATCTGTAACGAATAAAAATTCTGTGAAAGTTATTTGTTTTTTTTTACTGCGCCTTTAACGTTCACTATTTTTTCTAAAAAAAAAAAAAAAACAATAAATAACAATAAAAAATAGCGAACATGTGCAGAAAACAAAACAAATTAACTTATAACCTTTGATCTTTCCTACTTTTATGGTTTTAAATTTTTTTTACCTGTTTTCAGGTCATCGCATTTAAATATTTATCTTCTGTTTTTTTAATAGCTATCAATAGGTGCTTAAATATTTACCTACAATCGTGTAGATAGATAAGAGGCGAACATATATCTATAAATGTTTATAGAAGTTATAAAAATATCGAATTTTATATTGAAAAATTTTTATAAAGTATATAATGCATAAAAAAATAAAAAAAAGTGATGGATCTATCAATTGAATGCTTCCCGTGTATCTCAAGGGTATCGGAAATTTTTTCTATTATCAAGAAAGCGACATCAGATTGAAAAAGACGGCACTGATGTACGTGGGTATAAAGGTGTGTCATTTTTAGGAGGCATTTCATTAAATAAGATTTTTTTAACGGTGAAATTAATTTACCATAAATCTTGAAGCTGGATAAATTTCTTCTTTCCCGAGAAATTTATTATTCAAATTCACCTGAAAGGTCACCCAGTGAATTACAAGTTATGCAAACGCTTCTCATTAAATTAACGCGAAAAAAGAACTATCTCTTTTTTAGGTTTTAATTAGTCCTTATATCCTACTGTCGAGTTTTAAATATTTTAAAATTACTCCATTAAGTTTTTTTTTTAGTAATGTCACAGCGGGATGAAATACTCGGATATATTTGTTATTTTCCCGGAATATATAAACCTACAAGCATGTAAAATGAGATTCGCGAGATAGGAAATGGAATTTTACCTAAATTTGATATTTAATTTACAAAATATTCGATGAAAGGGTAAAAATAAATTTATATAAATAAATCGATAGTAAAAAAAACGTTTCAAAATACCAGGATAAAAAAATTGAATCCAATAATAAATTGAAAATGTGGAAGTGAATAAATAATAAATAAAATAATCCAATCACATAAATTATAATACATAATAAGAAAAGCCAAATGTAACAATTGATAACTTATAGACCAAGGATTGATTTATTATTAAAATTCAAAAGCGCTCCCTCCAGCCTTCTATTTATCGGAAAAAATAATAAAAAAGTGACATTAAAATTTAATGTTTTAAGTCCAAGGCTATGGGAAATACGACGCAGTAAATAAAATCCCTGATGCTTGAAATCGCGCTGATGAATAATATAAAAAAAAGCCTTATAAATTCATTTATGGTTAGCTTGTATTGTGCACTGATACACACAATATCATTGGCAAAGAAAAGGAGGGGGTGGGGGCTGACAAAGCGTAAGTTTTTTTAACTCAAAAATAATTATTCCGTTTTTACTTTTTTTCACTGGTATTAATTTCCCTTTTAAATTTATACATCCAGTGTCTGTTGCGTGGTGTGTGATTTACATAGAAGAGCCTCAAGGTATCGGTTGCGTACTCGGATAAAAAAAAAATTAAAATTAAAAAAAAAAAAAGGAAAATAAAAATAAAAATAAAAAAGAACACAACAGAAAAGGTAAAATAAGCCAGAGTGGTTAAAGCGCGTGAAGGGGGTGTCGTCGCGGCTGCTCTAAGGTGCGAGAGTAGAGTAGTTGTTGTATGGTGACGTCGGGAGGTTGTGGGTTAAATCTAGAAGCAGGAAGAGAGACAAAGAGGACAGAGAGTGCCGGATAAGAGGGTGTCTGTACTCGGTGTGCATGGATATGCCATAGAGAAAAAGGAAAAGAAAAGAGAAGAGCAGTGGAGTGAGCAGAGGGTGAGCCGGGAGACGAGAAGCACAAAGAGGAGCGTATAGCTCGACAAGTTGGGTAAAGGGTGACAGAATTATTATTCTGTTGCTCGAGAAGGACGGGTAGAGGGTAGAGGGTAGAGGGTAGAGGGTTGAGGGTTGAGGGTTGAGGGTTGGTTCGGTGTAGGGCTCCGTCGTACGGGTGGTTGTGAGGGCCAAGAGTGGGGGTGCAAGAGTTTGAATAGACTTAAAGGGAGGGTGGGGGGGGGATGCGCAACGCATTAAAATGACGGGGCTTAGACGCGCAGCGTGGGTGTTAGTTCTGGTGAGGGCGCCAGCCGGCTCGCTCGCTAAACTAACCCACCATCATCCCCAACCCTCCAACGATCGCCACCTCCCCACGTCGATTTCGCTCACTATACAGCTTCACGGCTCCGGCTCAGCTGCAGATTTTTGTAGAGGCTGATTGTCGCGTTGCCGGGAAACATTACCAACAGATAAAATAAAATAATTTTTCTTTACACTCAACGAACGACGTATTACGTGACTGATGGACAAGAAATATTCATGGAAAATATTTCTAAATATATTTTTAATTAAATTACTGTCACACTTTTCATGTGTCTCCGGCTTGTGGTTAACTAACGTGAATTTTTCTCTATTCTGTTGATATTTGTTGGCATTTTATTGTTGAAAACTTTTGGGTTTGTTTTGCTAAAACTAAAACTGTTTAACTGAGCAAACGAATGACTAGAAACGATTGTAAAAAAACTTTTATTCACCCGCTTTGAGGAAGCTGTTTTATAATTTTGTTGGTTCTTCCTCAGAGACATTATCGCTCTTATTTAAAATCTAAAACGAGTTTTATGTCTAATATTACTCGCCCGGCAAGCCCTGAGGTCAGCTGGCAAAAAATGTTGATCTTTTTAATTATAAACTCAAAAACTGCCTGAGTATAAAGTTTATTTATATTTAGTTAAAGTTTTTGCTACCGGGTTTGATTTTAGTTTCGTTGATCGGTAACAGAATTAAAACTATGGCAGCGTACAAGTGACAGTAATTCAAGCAAACAGTGAGTCTGGGTTGATAAATAGTTTAAACAGTGTGTGTTATTAATCAGTGACTGAATTTCAGTGAGTGTTGTTCCACTGAGAAAGTGACCAAGAGTCCAACCGCCGGGATTTATTATGTGAACAAACGACTCAAAACTCAAGCTTACGAGGATAACAGAGAGGAGAGGAGAGAGAGAGCAGGAGAGAGAAAGAGAGGAATTTTAATAATTATTAAAAAAAAGAGAAGATTTTTTTTTTTTTTCTGAGAAAAAAAGGACACGTTCAACATTAAAGTAAACAAGACAAATTAATAGAGTTGTAAAAAATCAGTGGTGTGAATGATCACACGAGTTGTAATCACGCTACCGCTGACGTCGACACTCTTCACAATAAAGTAGTGGTCAAGGAAACCGATAGTTTATCGAAATAAAATATTTAAAAAATTCAACGGTGAATAAATGAATCAGTGAACTGGGTGGAAGGGCGTTTGGATTTATAGAAGGGGAAATAAAATCTTAGCAAGTGAACCTAGTCCCAGCAGGTATATTTTACTTCAGTCAACGGATTGTCACTAGATCAGCAGTTGCTGTATTCACTGCAATACTCAATACTCAATAATAGAAATAATAAAAATAAATGAGACGAGTTGTTACTCCAGTTATCGACATCATTCAACAATCAGCCTTGATTAAAGTAACACACGATAAATATTTAAATATTAAATAGCTGTCTAGTATCGAGTACTTACATAACAGCTAGAGCAACGTCATCTCCGGTATTTAATATTCAGAGCTTTTAACGTTAACGTCTTGAGCCCCTACTAACAGCCAACAACCAACAGGAGAATAACAAAGCAAGAGTTTATTTTCCAAAAACAACAGCAGAACCAGGAGCGAAGTGTACAAATAATCAGGCGTACGTAAAAGTAGATACTATCCAGCAGTGATATAATAATAATAATAATAATAATAATAATAATGAAAGCACCTAGATATTAATATTTAACTGAAAGCACAGAAAGCACACACGCCTCTGAATCCTCTGTGATGATATATTATTTCTGACAATAGTTCTCTATATTTTTTATGCACTTTTGAGACACCTGTTGATTACGCCGGAGCACACGCGGCCCTTTTCCACTGTTGCCTCAACAGAGTTTAACTAAAAACGCTTGAGGGCACAGACCCGGCTGGCATTTTGTCGACTGCACCGCTCAACTCTACGCTTCTTTAATACTTACTTTCATACTAAACTTATTGTTACTTTTATTTTATTTTATTTAGTACTAAAACGGGTTACATACCGCTGGCAAACCACTAAATTGTGATACTTGAACCAAAAATAAATATTTCACGTAATTTTAAGTCGTTTTTTATACATTAATTCAATAATTATTTTATTTATATTAATATTGTTATTGTTTACTGCACTTGTGTTTAATAAGCACCACTGAGCACGTGTTACATGTGTAAACGCACAGATATTATTATCCACGGTAATTATTAATGCACCAAATGCCTTAGCATGCAAAAGTGCACATTTATATGTATATTATGGTAAAATTACTATAACTATTATTATTATTATTATTATAAAAGTTAGAGAGAAAAACTTTGAATAAATAGTGTGTATTTATAGCGTCTTTTTCCACCGACGTAAAGTTTACAAAAAAAAAAAAAAAAAAAAAAATTGAGATTGAATATTTATATACTTATACACGTACATGAAATATAGGATTTATTTATTTATGTATGTATGAAGAGGTTCTTTGGTAAAAAATATATAGATAGATATATTTATTATATGTATATGTATAGATATGCCGTCCATACAGATGTCTATAGAGTAAATATTTAAATAGTACGTTTTTTGATTGCGAAGGACGCGCGTTGTTGTGTTGCATTGTTGATAGAGAAATAATTATATATTTATTGACATAAATATTTAATAACAAAAGTATAAAGTAAAAAAAAAGTATAGATTTTTATGAGTATATTTATCTAGAGAGTATTAAATAATATCGTGTTGGAGAACTAAATACAAAGTAGAAAAAAAACAAAAAAACAGAAAAAAAAAAACCTAAGGAATAACAAAATAAGCATAAAAATAAATACTTATTTAAGTATAAAAATATATGTGTATGTACAATAATGATCGACATAAATGTCTGCAAGATGGTAGTAGTTGGGCTAGAGTGAAGGTTACCGGGGAATTTTATGAGGGGTGAAGTCGTGTAAGACCCACCCACGTTTTATAGGGTTCTGACGTTTAGTTTGTCAGGTTAAAGTTAATGATAACTTATTATTTATTATTTATTGTTAATATTTGAATGTAAGCAATATTAATGTTAATTATTAAGTATTTTTTAAAATAATATAACCGCACATTCGCACCTGCACCAAATGCACGAAGATCACGATGGCGAGCACCGATACCGGCACAAAACCATCTTCACTATTGAGATTTACAATAAGCACCGGTTGTACCAACCTCACTGTTATTATTCGGCACTCGCTTTTGAGATTCTGTTACAAAGCAATAGGACGCACTTTTGTAATAATGACCTGATTTCAGGAGGACGAAAAAAGTATCGTCTTCGGGAGCCACTCAAACAAGAGTACGAAGATCGTTAATACACTGTTAATAATTGTTAACAATTGGAGGCTAAGGTATTAAACCCTGGACAGCGAGGAAGAGCAAGACTATAAAAAGTAAAAAATAAAACGACAGCTTTTTGGTAGTTCGGTTGAATCTTCCTCCCTCGTAAACTCAACTCCTCTCCAAACGCTCCTCAAACAAGTCTTCCTCTTATTTGCGCACTCAATTATCTTCCTCAGTTGCCGTAAGCCTCTCTCTCAATCTCTCTCTCTCTCTCTCTTTCTCTCTCTCTCTCTCTCTCTCTCTCTCTCCTCTCAGTCTCTCCTGTCTTAATCGTTTTCACTTTAGCGATCCTTCCGAATTTGGTATTATCCTGAATCCTTTATTCCCAGCGACAAAAGCCTTCCTTCTTGCTTCGGATTTTTATACTCGAACCACGTACAAAGCTCATACGTCGAGATAAGCACAACGAATATATGACTAATAATAACTTACTGTCGACAATCGATTTGTGGTAACGAGCTGTGCTAAAACACTAGACTTTTGGGTGCTAGCAACCCCTATAGGAGGTGTTTCGAGAGTCGGGGTTTAATGTTACCGCCTGCTACTTGTTAACATAATTTGTTAATAAATAAAAGGTAATCCTTGTGACGAAGATAAACCGAGATTCGAAATGGCGGGTCAAATTGTTTGGTTGATGTGCTACATGACTCTTGGGCTGGCGCTGACGTTGGGGAACCGAGCTGGCTCCCATTACCATCACAATCATCGGCTGAGACTCGGTGATCAGTCAATTGGTGCTCCCAATAAACTATCCAGTGAATCGGACTCATCGTTTAGATTTAACGAACCAGTTTACGATTTGTCTCCCGGGTGGAATCTCTACGACCAGAGAGACTTTATCGACAATTCCCGTGGTTTTAATTCTAATAATAATAATATAAATAATAATAAAGTACTTGTAAATAAATTATCTAGTCCTGTAATGGAGAACGTTGACACTCGTAGAGATTTTTCGGGTCCGGGGAGACGCCTAAGTCATGCTAGTGCTAGTAGTAATTACAATAATAATAAAAATAATGATAATAAACGTGGGTTAGGTGACTCTGATGAACTGCCGAGTGGACACAGGGGTAGTGGTAGTGGTAATAGTGCTAGTGCTAGTGCTAGTGCTAGTATTGTAAATCAATATGATCTGAATGGACGATCTATGGAGAGAAGAGTTAACAGTAATAATGATAACAAATTGGTCGGGAGGACGCCGCTTAAAAGCTCCTCGGTGTGGTCCCTCGAGCCCGATGTGGTCGAGTACCCGTGGAAAGTCCAGCAGGGCAACGGCGATGTCTCCAACAGGATCGGGAATAATGCCTACGCCAGGACACTGGGCAAGAGGAATCAGGTCGCAGGGGGACGGAGAAAGCCCGGTGAATCCCGTTCTACGGGCCAACAAGGACAGCCACCCCCGTTCCTAGGCTCGAGCATCCCTGAAGTTGCCATGGGGAGCATGGCGTCCCAGCTAATGCTTCGAACTGCGCGTGGCAATCGCCAGTACGACGTTCCGCAAATTGGTAAGTTTTTATCGTTATTTTCTTGCTTCTAGACTTGGCTTATTATTATCTTTTAGATTTTGCTGTTAATTATTATTCGTCTCAGTAATAAGCTCCTTTAAAAGTTTTAATGAGTTGGTTTTTTTCATTTTAAGCTAAACTTATTTATTTTTTGCTTCTTCAGCTGGTGAATTTATTCTTGAACCTCATTTTTATGAAATATCCGTGGGTTTATAGAAATTAAATTGTTCCACGGTATATTTTATTTTAGGTGTTTATTTGCGCAAAACTTTTACAGGCTGGCTCATTAAATTTTTTACCGGCGAAATTATTTGCAGTAAAAATTTTTGAATTTTTTAAATAATTAATTAGCTTTATTTAGCGGTTTTAAATTGTATTTATTGACAGCTAATTAATCCTTTTATAAATTCAATCAAGAATTTTATGATTATTTATTCAAGTTACTTTTTTATAAAATAATTGAAGCAGAAGCGATAAACTTTTTTACCTGACTTATAAATTCAACAGGAAAGTTCTATTAATAAAAAAGAAATTTCGTTTTTCTATATAATTGAGTTCAACGATGAATTACTTTTAAATTATATCAATTTTTATGATATCAAAAAGAAGCTAATGACGTTATTCCAATATTCGTAATGTTATTTTAATTAAAAAATCAATATTTCCCATAGCGAAAATAATTATTCAAATAAAAATTATTCTAATCCTCGAAAAGATAAGAATTTAACCCGAAGACGATAAAAAATAATATTTGTAAGCCAAGGACGAGATAAAAAGTACTCCTTAATTAATCCACTATAACCATAAGGCAACAAAAAGTAATTAGGATTAATGCCACTTTGATCTCGGGTTTTTGCGCTCGTGTTGCGGGAAGAAAAATAGTTACACCGAAGGGTTTTTATGGCAAACATTAATATACTTGTTGCGGGTCATGGTTAATGTTACCACAAAGGTCTCGAGTTTAACGTCTAAGGTGTGAAGGTTTTAAAATATCCCTTTTACTGTCTTACATTATTCCTGTAAATGCACTTTGCAAGTTACCAGCGTACTCTCATTAATTTTTGAACGCTCACAACTTTACTGAGAAAAATATTTTTTTCTTTTTCCTTTTATCGCAACCTTTCAGAGCGGCGTCTGTTTGTGTTTAAACACTGGCATTAGAACGTCGGGGAAATTCGAGTGTGCTTGCTGTCTGTTGCATTTAGATAATCCTTTCAGTTTCAAGTATTAAATACATAATTTGGTGTATAATGTTCTCTTTCACTATGTCCCACTTGTTGCTCGTATTTCGCCGGTTTAATGGACTTTAACACTTTACTGAAAAAAAAGTCTGTCCTATCGCAATACGTTTAAGCGTATAGCTTATACAGATGGCGCATTTAACATGGGTATAAGCCATACACATAAACGTATTGCGCGATAGGACTTATACTTTTTTTTCAGTGTTGAGTAAAGTTTGTGAATATTCGAGCTATTTTTGTGCAAATACAATTTTAATAAATAACTCGCTTTTTAAAAACCGCTTAGGTTTACACTTGTTTAATTAATCTAGTGAAATAAGCATTTTCTTTATATATAACGTCGTGTCATTTTTATAAAGGGATAAAAAAACGTGAAATATGTTAACTTGAAGCGAGTGTGGGAGGATAAAAGAGTGGTATAATAATAAAAAAAAATATATATAAAAAAATATAATATCATATGACCAACATAAAAGGTACCGGTGAAGAAAAAAATGTAATTATATTATAATAGTGATGAGTATGTGGAATTTTTAGCCATCAGTTAATTAGTTTTTCGGTTGACTTTGTTTTTTGTTGTTTTACATATTATTGATTAATTAAAAAACTAGCAACCTTGCAGTCACTATGTGACTGCCGAGACTTGTGAACTATAAATAAATAAAATTTCGCTTTATTAAATAATGATTTTTGTTAAATTGCACTGTACTTTTTTAAATATTGAAGTTTTTAAAGATATAAACTCATCCTGATATTTACACTCATCAAGAGCTTTCATTTGAGTACTCACATGCATTTTTTATATATTTTTCATATATACATATATATATAAAATATATGAAAAATTGATGTGGGTACTCAAATGAAAGGTCTTCATGAGTGTAATGTCGAGGTGAGCTTATATTTTAAAAAATGTCAATAGTTCACAAGATACAATATCATTTCTTAGTTATTGACATTTTTTAAGATAAAAGCTCATCCTGATGTTACACTCATCGAGAGCTTTCATTTGAGTACCCACATGCATTTTTGATATATTTTTCATATATACATATATGTAAATATATAAAATATATGAAAAATTAATCTTTAAAAATGTCAATATTTTTTAAGATACAAGGTTTTTTGTTATTTATGTTTCTAGATATAGAGTATTTTCAAATGCAGCTTAAATACTTATCATAATAAATTGACTATCGGTGAAACAAATATGAAACCTTGAAAAGGCACAAATAATTCAAATCAAACTCTGTGCAATGACACTAAATTTTTCTTATTCTCTTAATAATATAGATGATGATTATTATTATTATTTAGGATTAAAATAAAAAGTAATATTTCTGTTGTTAAGATTTTAATTAAAATAAAATAAATTACCGAGCATTATCTTAGAGATAGAAATTGATAAATGAAGGAAATTTAAAGATTACAGCTCGTAAAATCCTTGGACAATAAATAAAATAATCTAAGTTAATACCTGCTGTGTGAATAACTGTAGTTTATAAAAAAGATAAATCACCTCGGATGTACCGGTATGAGTGTACCCGTCACGAGATACAAGGATATAAATATATATATGAGACATAAAATAGAATATAGAAGGAGATATATGTTTGAAAATAGGATCGCGCTTGATAGGTATAAAAAGAAACGGCGCGACGGAAAAAGTATCGGTCTTTCTGAAAGTCGGGGGTGAGTTCAGTTGAGAAAATCAGTGGTAACGATCGTGAGCGACATGTCAGTAAAAGTTGTTCCTATCCATACCAGCTCCTATTCTCTTCTCTCTCCCGAACTCTTATATTTTATGATTTATAGTCAGCGGTGATTTGAGCTTTCACAATTTCAAAGCTCTCCGGGGTTTAATATCCGTCACTCACAGCTCAAAGATACTCTTGGAACAAAATCTCAAAAGCTTTTTTCATAAATATTTCTATTAAGATAAAGACGTGCCTGAAATATCTATTTACTTTGAATTTTAAAGAACAACTTTACCGAGACACCCATTTGTTTTTTATTGAACGATAAATTTCATTAAGAGTAATATTGTTTTTGAGATTTATGCTAGCTGGGGGCTTTAATAATATACCTAACCGGGAAGATAATGTTTAACATGACTCATTATTGAGAATAAATGTCGGCATTATTTGCGCTGGTGATTTTATCGATCTCTTTTATTCAGTCTTGTAGATGCTTTAACACTGATGAGATAACATTTGACGGAATCTTTTATTTATTGTACGTTTTCTTTTGTTGTACCGCTCTTTTATTTTTTTTATCAATTGTTATGTCCTGTATTTTCACAGACTTTTTGTCAGAAAAATATTTAACCTATTAAATAATTTTATTAACTGATAAATTAATGCTGTTTGTTTATCGAAAGTTGTATTGATGATTTTCAATAATAGAAACATTCATTATTGTGTTTTAAATTAACAATGAGCTTTTCTTCCATTTTAGATAAATTTAACAATAAACAAAGACTTTCTATAAATTAAATAATCAATTATTTAAAAAATTAAAAATTCAAATTCAAATGAATAAATAGTAATAAATAATTAAAACAGAGTAATCAGTTGTGGCTGAATTATTAAGCGGAGCATTAAATTTAAAAATGGATTATTTATGTAAGTTTGGTAAACAAGGAAGTAAGCTAAAATAAATAGAATAAAAAAACGGTAAATGAAAACAAGGAAGTAAAGTAAGAGAATCTTGACCATAATTAATGGCCAGCGGGAGCAATAAGGCCAAGGTGAATATTTCATCTCGTCATAAAAGAAGGGAAAATATACACCAGAGACAAGGAAAATATATAGACAAGTAAATGGAAAAAAAGTAAGATAAAACATTTAAAAAAGTACGGAAATAACCTTCCAAAGTTATCACATGTAAGCTCGAAACTCTCCATTACCGTATACTTACTTGTGAATAAATCGATACTCAAATCTAAAAACTCTTTCTGTCCCCAGTAGAATTTTTATGTTTAATAAAAACGAGCTGAGCTTTCACTCGTGTCGTTTTACTGACCTATTTCTTTTTTGAAACACTTAAATATCCCTCAAGAGCTCGTGGTTTTTTTTTTTCTCCAATTAAATCCAGATGTAATTTTAAATCCAACTATTTATTAAAAAATTAAAGTCGACAATAACTTGTTGAACTTGGATCAAATCGATAGATGCAATAAATACATATTTTTTTACATCTTTTCTTGAGAATCAAAGGAAGCCTCTTATTAGCCAGACAGAGAAAGTTGGACCTTGTAGTGAGCCTAGACTTTTACTCAGAGTGAATAGGGGCAGATGTAGCCGTAGGCGATAGTATAGGAAAGAAGTGAAGAAAGGAGTGAGGGTGACATAAGCGGCGCCGCTCTTAAGCGACCATTGCACTCACTAGGGGCGCTTCGGCTGACTGCCAATCCATTCCTACTACTAGACTACTATGTACGCTCTTTACTGGGTGTAGTGGCATGCTCCTGCATTCCCTATTTTTCTTTCCACTCGCCCAATGCCTACCTCCTCTATTATCGCCTTTCTTTCCGAGTTTTTATTTATTTTTTTTTTTTTTCCACTTTACTCCCGTTACACATCCTCGGGTAGTACCTCATACAACCCCATCGCTCAGCCGGTGCTTTGACCTGTGTATGCGCCAGCACAAGACTGCGGTTATCGAGAGTCTATACTTTAATACATTTCCTCTTCCGTTTTTATAAATATTTTCACTATTTATAGGGTAAGCTCGAAAATAGCCTTTGCTTTATACTTTTACTCAATTTTTTATTGAATTTTCAAACTTTAAAAGATTATGGCTTTTTTTTTTTTCTTTATTTATATATATATATATTTTTTTTTTATAGAATTACACGTAGGAGGAAAGTATAAAATGAAATTTATCCGTGGAATAATTCCTCGAAAGAAAAAAGTAAAATTTAGCTATGTTAATTAAATGGAGAAAGTTGTAATTTATTGAGTAAACTTTTAAAATTAGATTTTACCGACGGTATCTTCTTAAAATCCAACTGTTTCTTTCTTTAGACTCTATTTCCTATTAAATTACCCGCTGAAAAGGAAAAATATATCACTGTTTTGTTATTTAGATTTTATTATTTAATTTAATAATCCTTTTTATTTGAAAATTTAGTAATTGTAGTGGAAAAAAAAAATTTATTTTGCATTTATTAAGGTAAAATAAAAAATAAACTATTATTTACACGAAAGAGCTAACACAATAGCCGTAATTGTGAAATTTGTGAACAATGAAAAATATAATTAATTAGTTGCAATATTGGAATAAAAATGTCCGAGTAGAATATTTTATAAAATAATTTCGCATCAAGTATCTCGTACAGAGGCGTTTAAATGTTAAATTGTATAGTTAAATAGAGCAGTGTACGTATGTGTACTAACTGTCAGTTAGAAATGTCTATAACAAGCGTATACGTCGTATTCAGGTAGTTTGACTCGTCGTATAGGTCAAAGGTAACAACAAATTGTTTAGTTTTAATGATAACAATAACTAAACCAGAGTTTGTGCTACCGAATCATAAATTGAATTAAACCAGATCTCGACTCTATTCTCTACTAGTCCAGCTAATTATTTCGCTGATTTGTAAGGAGGCGTGACAGTTAATAAACTAACTAATTATTCACGTGTGTTGTAATTACATCGTCCATTGAATTAAACGACGCGCTAATTCCCTCCAAAATAATTATTTCAACTAAATATTTTATTAAGGAAGTTGTTTATTTTATTAATTTAATAATTATTCATTTAAAAGTTTCGCGCTCTGAATTTCAATTCAAATTATACGGAATATTCAAGCGGAATTTAATTAGCAGCTGTGTTAATTATCATCTGGATTCTTATAAAGTTTACTGGGGATTTTTGTTAGATTATTTTTAAATTTTGTTCCTCGCGGCGGAATAAAATTTTATTGAAATGTCATCGGTGTAAGAAACATTTTAACCTCCCACTCGATACTCGGTAGTTTTTTTTAACCAAAAGTGCACTATAAATTTTATTTACATGAAATTTTATGTCACGTTCAATTTAAAAGTAAAAATGCGCATAAAGGTTATATTTTTTTCCAGCTACAAAAAAATAAACTGATAGAGCAATTCTCGAAAATTTGTTTTGATGCTCATAGAAATAAATTCACGCACCAGCAATCATAGTTTTTTTTTACGCCCCATTGTTTATTTATATTTTCCGATTCCAATATCGAGTAACAGTCATTACTTTCAACAATCGCGCTATAAAATTTAATGAATGGCGCTGTTATACTCTCGATATTTTCGTTCTTTATTACATCAATCTTCATCAATGATTTTGATTTATTCTCACCAGCAGATTATATTCTATGAAACAATTGTTAGGCATTGGCATAAAAGTTTAATTTGTTTGTTGTGGGATTAGCCAACATTTGTTATTTACTGACGATACAACAATCATAAATATTAGACAACATGCAAATAATTATAGATTGATAGACCAGTCTATCTACAGAATCAGATCTATTTATAAAGTGATCGTATATAGAAGCATTAATTTAAACTAGATAATACTCACGATCCATTGACGGCGATTGTTATTTAACTCATTCACATTAAATATCTAGTAACATAAAATCGAGGTTACTTGTGATTACATAATCTGTGCGGTTGGTTTATCCTATTAATACGATTGTCGTATTAGTTACTTTGTAATTTTAACACCTTTGATAATTATTTATTGAACTTGTAATTATTTAATTGTAATCATTGATTTTATTTTTGAACTTTAAGAGAACATAATTATCCAGTTTTTAACTAGAAATTTTTAAATTTAATAAAAGTAATTAAGTGATTAAAAAGTAATATTTAAAATTGGGATTTTTAATTTTATAGCGCACAGTAGATGAAAAAATTGAAGTAAATAAATTAATAATAAAATTATAAATTCGTTGTTTTTATGAATACTTAAAATTTTATCTCCAAGTTTGAGAGAATTTAATAGATCAGAATTAATAATTAAAAACTTTATTTTGATAATTTTTCAAAAATTAGGAACGTTAAATTTTATGACGAAAAAGACTCTATAAAAATTTAATAGACTTGGAATATTAATTCAACATTTGAAAGGGTGTTCTTAATTAAACGCAAGGATGTAAATTTGAATATTCTAAATTTCTAAAAAAATAATAAACTTATCAACTGTTTAGCCTTAAAATCTTATAGAAGATGTAAAAAAAATTCGATTGATTTATTATAATTATTAAAAATAAATTTATCGAGAGTTTTAAAGCCTAAAATCCCCCGAGAAGTCCTGGGATATAAACGCGAAGTTGTAATTTTGAAAATCCAAAATTTCTAAAAAAAAATAATAAATTTATCATTTGTTTGGTGTGAAAATTTTATAGAAGATATAAAAACAATTCAATTGGTACATAATAATCATTAGAAATAAATTTATCAAGAGTTTTAAAGCCTATTGTAAGTTATTTTCTCGGATATCTCTTTTTTAACAACAAAAAGTTTGCGTGGGTTTAACAAACAGTATTATTTAACCAGCGTTATTTCATTGTTCGGATATATGGCTTTTAACAATGTACACTTGGAACCAGGTGACAATTATTGTGAGTTAACCTTAAACAACAGTCGATTGCGGAGTCTATAATTTGAGGGAAACATTTGTTCATAGAATTCCTCTTTACACGATAGCTCTGTAATCAATAAAATTATACCTTGCGGTTCAGTTGCCGAGATAGAACCTACGAATTGTGTATACTATTAAGGGTAGATTTCTACCCAACATATATATTATACACCCACACATTTATATTAATTCCGAGTGCTCCCGAAAGAATAATAATGTCTCAATAAAATCCTAAAAATATCCATCCTTATCTTATTTATCTGTCCGATAAATTTTTAATTCAATTCCTCATTTTACATTGTCGGATTAAAAATTACTGTTTAATGAGACAAAGTAAAGTGCTTCCGGTGCTTCATTCAATTAATCTTCTCGTTGCGTGACCTTTTGTTTAATTTTATTGATTTAAATTGTTTATCAGACATCAAATCTTGGATTATTTATCGAAGTTTATCCTTGGCGGTTGTTATAAATAAAAAAAAGGGAATATAAATAAACAAATAAATGAAGAAAACATAAAAATAAATAAATAGACCACAAATAAAAAATATAAATTGATTTTAGAGCGAGATAACTTATCTCTGAAATAATAAAATGTGTAAAATATATCCACGCCCCGTTTTAAAATATATCTAAATCCTTGAACTCAAGTAATTATTAATATAAAGTAAAGTTATATAAATAAGAGCCGGGTAATACAATTAAGGTCCTTTATACCTTGCTCTTCCGTTTGCGAGTTTAGTAACAAGCAAAAGCCTTTCTGTGTAACCTCTGGATTCTAGTATGGGATAAAGTTATCTGAAGATTCTCCAAACGGCGGCTACATAGATATAAAAATGTACATATACATGCGCTTGAGTGGAGTAAGGGATCTGAAACACTCCGAGGTCACACTGGCGTCTCTTAGACTAGATGGCTGAGAAGAAGAGCTTGCAGGGGTGGCCAAAGAAATGAGCTAGAGAAAGAAGGGAGCGCCCGGGAATTCTTAGAACTAGAGCACCACCCCATTGAACGAAGCCTCCATACACTCTTCTCTTGATTTCTTGCTTAACCTTTTTTATTCTCCAGCTTTTTTTTATTCCAGTCTTTAAACTTTGTTTTTTATCTCAAGATTTTCTTTTTACATTTTTTATTTTTTTAAAATAGAAAAGCTAGTTATTATAACTAAGCTAAGATTGACCACTTTACTCTGAGCATTCACTTTACGTCTAGCTCACTCTACCTTTAACATTTAATTTGCTATTCACTTTCAGAGAATCATTGTTTTCTTTATCTGACGATCTACGTATAAAGTTCGTGAACCTCTGCTCATTATATTATTTATTCGAGGGTGATTAATTTGTGATATCTCATTAATTATCTCACAACAATGACTTGACGCTTCTATTAAATATATTAATTATCTCATGGCTTCAATTTGCTGATAGATAAATTAATTTAAATATTTATCAACTATATAAGCTGTCATTTGTTAATTAATATTTACTAGCAACCTTACAGTCACTATGTGACTTATGAACTATAAATAAATAAAATTTTGCTTTATTAAATAATGATTTTTGTTAAATTGCACTGCACTTTCTTAACTATTAACATTTATTAAAATATAAGCTAATCTTGATGTTACACTCATCAAGAGCTTTCATTTGAGTACCCACATGCATTTTTGATATATTTTTTATATATACATATATATAATATATATATAAATATATAAAATATATGAAAAATTGATGTGGGTACTCAAATGAAAGGTCTCGATGAGCGTAACATCGAGATGAGCTTATATCTTTAAAAATGTCATTAGTTGACAAGATACAATGTCCTTTCTTATAGTTATTGACATTTTTTAAGATATAAGCTCATCCCGATGTTATACTCATCAAGAGCTTTCATTCGAGTACCCACATGCATTTTTGATATATTTTTCATATATACATATATATATATAATATATATAAATATATAAAATATATGAAAAATTGATGTGGGTACTCAAATGAAAGGTCTCGATGAGTGTAACATCGGGATGAGCTTATATCTTTAAAAATGGCAATATTTCACGAGATACAAGGTCATTTCTTAATTATCTATCTAGAGATAGAGCATTTTCGAATGCAGCCTAAATACTTATCATAATAAATTGACTATCGGTGAGACTAATATTAATTTAACTGTTAAAAAATATTATTAATTTTTATTTATAATAATTTAAAAATCAACAACTATTTATTTTATAAATTAAAAAAAAAAAATTCACAGTATATTATTCATAAAATACACTTAAACTTCTTGTCAGCAAACTACCTGCTGTTTAATTTTTTTTTTTTTAGTTTTATTTTTAAGTAAACACGCAAGCTATTTTATGGATAATTATAAAAATATTTATAGACCAAGCTCGAAAGTTTTTAAATCAAGCCCGTGGTTTTTGATACGAGAAACAATGACTGGGGAATTTTAATGGAAATTTTTGTAAATTAACTGTAGCAATGGGGCTAGTGTATAAATAAACCAAAAATGAATGGTGACTTTAGTTTATTGTTATTATAATTTATATTTATAAGCTTATAAGTATTATATAAGGTGGTGTTTGCGATATTGATTTATCACTTGACCATCTAACTTATCGTGTCTCGAGATTTTATGTGACTTTAGGTACTTACACGCTATTAAATATATACAGGTATAAAATATTTATTATAAGAATAATAAGAATAGCAGCATAGTTATGAAACTCGTGAAAGTTTAACTAGAAAATTTTAAATTAAATATTCTTTAAGTCTAAACTTTATTAAAAACAATATTTTATTGCTTTTTATTTAGCTAGTTTTTTTTAATGGTGTGAAGTATTTTAACTTTTTCGTTTCTCAAAGTTGAAATTACATTTTAAATTATAAAGTTATTGGCATCTTAGAAGTGTATTAAAAAAATTCTCTATTAGATTTTTATGAAATAACTTTTATCCAATACAAGAATTTATTTATTTTTAATAAATTTACCTTTTTAGACTAAAAAATCCATAAAGTTTCTTACAGAAATTAAATTGACATAAAAAATAATTTAGTAATTTAAAAAATCTAAAAAACTTATTAATTTTTCAATATTTATAAAATTAATTCCTAAAAAGCTCTATATCTTTTAAACGATGCTCTTTTTCGCTTTGATAAGACCTTTTTTTTTTTTATTAAATACAAACAAATCATTTTAAATACTAAAAAAAATTCGTTTAATACTAAAAAGTAGTCTAATAGATGATTTGTTAATTATTAACAAATATTTTTTAATACAAATAAATCCTATCAGTATATCCAATTTTTCCGTAACTTCAACCATTTGACTGTAAAATGGAAAAAATAATTCTCCGTAAAAATACACTGATATAGAAGGATTTGTTTATAGTTAAAAATATTTGTTAATATTTAACAAATCGATTATTAGAGACCACTTTTTAGTCCTTAACAAATATTTCTTAGTATTTAAAAAAATTTATTAATATTTAATATAAATGAATATTAGATTTATTAAATACAAACAAATCATTTTAAATACTAAGAAATATTTGTTTGATATTAAAAAGTGGTCTCTAATGATAAATGATTTGTCAAATATTAACAAATATTTTTAACTATAAACAAATCCTTCTCCAATCAGTGTATTATTCAGTAAAATCTTGAATTAAAAAAAAATTTTTTTTTAAAAGATCTAAAAGAATATTTAGCTGTGGGATCATATGTATATTTAACGTCATGTACCAGAGGTCAATTGTATAAAAGTAGTAAATCCTTTGTGCGGTACGTGAGATAATGAAATGAATAGAGGTCTAAATATAGAAATAAAATTGTATCGATCGTACAAAAAGCTCGCGACCTACCTGTGGCATCTCTACAATTCACATGTCACCTGCCCGAGAAAGGAAAGGATGAATTTCATCTTGAATTTACGGATGTATCATCACAATAACTATTTTCATTTATAGTTTGAATGATTATAAATGTAGGTCGTTAAACATTGTCATGTGCTGAATGAGAACGATAAATCGGTTATCAATACTTAAATATATACTTGCTAGTGTCATGTACGTCTCCGAGCACACTTTTTTCATTATTATTATTATTATTAAAAGACACAGAAGCTAATATTACCACACCCAAGACCTAGAACTACTTAATTTTTTATTCCGCTTAAAAATTTATCAACTTCCGTCCGGCTAAATTTGGCCCGCTATTCATACAGTTTTATATTTTTATAAAATTAGGTTGAGCTATTTATTTTTCCGTATTTTTTGAGGTAATTAATTAGATAAAGTAGAAGGAGAAATTTGATTAATTAACCGAAAGAGATTTCCGAGGGTGTGTAAAGACATAGCATGCTACGCGCTCCATAAGACGGATGTAGTACGTGCGAGGGAGGATTAAGGTACACAGAGTCTAGCACCAAGGCAAATATACTAATATACACCAAAGTGTATGTAAGTATAAGTGTATTTACCTTTGTTGGTATTACGAGCGAGTATACCGAGTATGAGCATTAAATTTATTAGATAGCTTTTGTATTCTCGGCTCTCGAGGTATCTCGTTATTGCAATTTAATACCCGTGCAAGCAAACCTGAAGAGACTTATCGGTTGCGATGTCAGTTGTATTATTGTTGGTGAAACGAGCTAGATACTCGAGGACAAACATAATCAATGCTTGGATAATTACTTAACTTTGTTGCCAGTATTTCAATATTTTAATTATATTCATTTTGACATTAAGCTTTAATGTACTAATAACAATAACTAATTATTCTCGTGTATTGAATAGTTAATGTACCTTCATTTTGACGGGTTTATTTTGCCGAAAGCTTAAAATCATAATTCTCAATTATGCTTTTCCCAGGAAGTTTCCGCCCTACCTTGTTCATCAAATTGCTTTTTATATTGATTTTTGGCTACATGTATTGTGATAGTAGTATAAAGTGCCTTTAAAAATTTTTGGAACATCTATTTTTTTTTATGCACAGAAAAAAAAATTTATTTTAATTAAGTAAACAATTTTGAAGAACTTCATCCCCCATGAAAAAAAATATAAAAAAAATACATAAAAAATATATTTTAAGTACATTAAAAATCTATAAATATAATATAAAATATGTATAGTAAATATATTTTTAATAAATAACTTTTCGCTGATTTTCAGATATATTTTATATATTTTAGATATATTCAAAATATATTTTTTTTTATATTTTTAGCTATATATTTTAAGATATATTTTGAATATATCTAAAATATAGTTAAAATATATAAAATATTTATGAAAATCGGCCAAAAGTTAGTTATTAAAAATATATTTACTATACATATTTTTAATATATTTAAAATATATTTTTTATAGATTTCGACACGTTTTTTTTTAATATTTTTTTTTCATGGTGGATCTTTTTGATTTGAGTAGAAAAATTGATTCAAGACAATTAAACTTTTCAAAAATATTTTCTTGGTTCAAGAATTTTTCTCTTGATTCAATAAAATTTTTTTTCTGTGTATTTTAAAGAAAAATCAAAAGATTTGCTTTGAATAACTATCAACAATTTTTTTTAATTGAATCGTGTGTAATATTTCAAAGGTTTTTTCATCTATATGTCAAAAACAGACAGCTATTTTTTTTTTTTTTTTCGTTTCATATCAATGGAACAATAATGACAAGTCCAACACTTTTGAACTTTACACCAGAAAAAATTCGCTGAGCCATAAATAAAAATGAAAAAATTTTTTTTAATTTACAAAAGCATTTATCAAAAATAAATACTTTATAAAAAAAAAAAGAAGAGTAAATAATTGTAATTTGGAATGATTATTAATTATAAAACTAAAGAGAAGAAGTAAAAGTAACGAGGTGAATGAGCGTGAATACAGAGGGTAGTTGAAAATAAACACATCGAGTAGAGTGTTGATTACGTGACCGTTTGCCATTTCTGTATGGACGGTTATAATCCTCAAGGGATGTAACAGTTATTACCTTTAGCACTTTCTACACCTAAATTCAATGGATATTAATCTTTATTATTATCATCATCATTATTATTATAACCATAACTATTAACTATTTTTGTTCAACTGCAGCCTACACAGTTTCGCAATTAGCCGCCCCTTGCACTCTCTGCTACTATCCTGTCCCGATATTCCGAGCACGAGTCGAGGAATTAAATGCAATAAACCAGTTTGAGCACTTGATAATCTCTAACATGTATATCGATGCCAAAAATTGATTCATCACGCCAGTATACATTTCTGATGCAAAGTTTTACGTAATAATCAAAAAGTTTTATTTAATGTTCTTTAAATTATCTTTCAGCGGTATTAATACCGTTATAAATAGATATTACCTGTCAAACTTAATTTTTATTACCGCAAAACTTTATAATATTACGCTGTAAATATTTAAGATCTATATTACCATCGATTTAATAGATTTTCGATTGCTCAAGTAATAAAAAGTTATTTATAAAACTTTTCAAAATTTTTTTTACAACCTTATAATTTACAATGAAAATAAATTTGATAACGTCATATAATATAATACAATGTCACGAGATTTAATGATCCCCAGAGTACTAGAATTTAAAATATTAATGTTGGAAAATTATTCGAATAAAACCACGCAATCCAATCCCCAAGGAATTTATTTTAACATCTTTTTAATTTATATATGCATACTTGTGTAAATAATGACGTGTTTTTTAACAAAACTTCATAGAAAAACAAACCGTATTTCTTTTGCCGAACTGATAAAAAAAAAATTTAACAGAGTTTGCTAAAATAACATCAACTTTAATTTATTTTAATTATAATTAAATCATTTTTTTTTTTTTTTTTTTAGCACTCAAAAATTACAATATTTATGGAGCAATTAATCGAATAATTAAACGAGAGTTATTAAAATCCGATAATTTAATAATTAATAACAATATTAAATAAGTAAATTCGAAAGCCATTGGTTGAAAGTTGAAAGCTTTATTTGAGTGTTAGCCATTGAATCGCTTCCCTCATTGACGTCAATCACTCAAAACAATTAAAATGGAAAGGACGAATAAAATAATAAAAAAATCAATAACTGTTCGCGTCTGCCCGATTGCTCTTAAATATAATTTAATAAAACAAGTTTTTAGTTTCATTCAATGTCAGATTCTGAAGAATTTGCCTTTACTCTGTTTAAGAATTCCTCTTTGATTCCACCTGTTGCGCATGACGAATATTATTATCATTGTTATTAATAATGTCTTTAATTTTTAATTAGAATCGCTGGCTGTTTAAACTTAAATCAACTATTAAATCAACTTGGAGATTTTATGGGAATAAATGAATGGATTTATTTGAATTTTCAGAGTGCCCGTCATCCGAGGACGGAATGGAACGATTTGCTTGTCCGACGCCCGACAGAATGGGCAGGTATCGGTGCATCGACGATCACGTCCTGTGTGACGGATTTATCGATTGTCCTACTGGAGAAGACGAGGACCGACAGGCCTGCATGTTCTACAAAACTGTAAGTACTACATGCATACAATATCAGTTTAGATATTTCAATATTAAAAATACTAGCAACATTGCAGTCACTATGTGACTGCCGAGACTTGTAAAATATAAATAAATAAAATTTTGCTTTATTAATTAATGACTTTTGTTAAATTGCACTGTACTTTCTTAAATATTGACGTTTTTAAAGATATAAGCTCATTCTGATGTTACACTCATCAAGAGCTTTCATTTGAGTACCCACATGCATTTTTTATATATTTTTCATATATACATATATATATATATATATATATATATATATATATATATATTTAGTATATATAAATATAGGAAAAATTGATGTGAGTACTCAAATGAAAGGTCTTGATAAGTGTAACATCGGGATGAGCTTATATCTTTAAAAATGTCAATAGTTCTCAAGATAAAAGGTCGTTTCTTAATTATGTTAAATTGCACTGTACTTTTTTAACGGTTGACATTTTCAAAGATATAAGCTCATCCCGATGTTACACTCACCAAGAGCTTTCATTTGAGTACCCACATGCATTTTTATATATTTTTCATATATACATATATATATAATATATATGAATATATGAAAAATTGATGTGGGTACTCAAATGAAAGGTCTTGATGAGTATAACACCGGGATGAGCTTATATCTTTAAAAATGTCAATAGTTCACGAGATACAAGATCATTTCTTAATTATGTATAGTAAAATAAAATTAATTTGAATCCAGAGAAAAATTCTTAAATCTTCAAAATTATTTACTTGATTGAAATATTTTTTTCTGTGTAGATTAATTTTTAATCTTCTCACTTGGTATTTATAAAATATAAAACATATCAATTAACTATTCAGATAGTAAAAAATCAATTTTTTTCTTCTTGCTTTCATAATTCATAAAAGTTTAAACTTTATACAGTTTATTTAAATTTTTTTATTTTTATCTGTAAAAAATTGCATTTGTTAAGAATCTGATATATCTGTACATATATAGATATAAAGTATTCAGTGTATATAAAGTAAGTTTTTTCTTGAGTCACGCAAATGTATTAATACATTTTTCTATTTTTATGTTACAGACAAAGGCACATTTGGACGTACTGGCAGAGGCTTTACTGCGATGGGTCAGAGGCCGCTAAGGAAATCTTTGTTACTTTCTTCCTTATCTTATTCTACATTTATTATTCATGCTCGACTCATTAATTATCAAAGATCAAACCTACAAAATAAAAAAGAAAATCAACAAAAAAAGAGAAAAAAAAAACAATGAAAAAATAAAAAAAAAGAAGAACACAAGAGGAATTAAATTCAACTTATCAATAAATGTTGCAAGTGACGTCCATCTATGATCGGTAATATTTCTTCTTCTACTTCTTCTACTGCTTCTTCTCTACTCTGTTTAATACTTTGACAGATCTGTTAGCGGCTCTTGCAAAAGATTCATTAATTTTAAATTTCCGTCACTCAGCAGACTTTTTTTGTAAAACAGGCTGAATATACTAAACAGTATTTATAATTACTATTATTATTATTATTATTATTATTATTATTAGTAATTAATATAAATCTTCTAAATGTTTGCAACTTCTCGGCCATGCTTTGTTTAAAAATTAAAATTTAATTAAATTCAGTAATTAATTCTGCAGATTTAAAAACTAAGCACGGCCGAAATTGACTTTCTCTAAAATAAACTACTCATTGAGTTAATTAAACGCGGGTTAGTCAAAAGACTGTCCATCTATTTGTACAGCCTCTAGTATAACGGGTGATTTAATTGAGCAAACTGTTGACTTGATCTCAAAATTTAGACAGTAAACTCATTAACAAAAGTTATTATAAACTTTAATTAGCGACAGATGACAAGTTTGACAGATTAATCACAAAAAGTACCTTGTGAAAACTTGTTTGTCGTTAGCGAAAAAACTAATCAAGTATTTTATTATAATTTCTTCTTTAATTTTTTTAATAATTGCCAAATGTAAATATTCATTTATTTTATAATAATTGAAATGATAAAATATGTTTTTACATGATATAAAAACTGTTGTTTATTATTTAAAATAACGGTTGATTAATTAAGGAAGTCTTTTTGCTCTAATTAAATAAAATTTAATGAAAATAATAATTAAAAAATAAATATTATATAAGATTTTAATTATTTCTACAAAAATAAATTTATAAAATTTTCTTTTAAAAAATTTTCAAAATAAACTATCAAATAAATTAATTAGAATTATAATCCCAAATTGGCAGGGAAAAGACCTCCTTAATTGGACTTTGATATTACGCAAGGCATAATCCAACCTCTTGAGTATTGAAAGCATGCATGCATGACTGTAATTACGCTTAAATTTCACTAGAGTTAGTAATGTCATCTATTTTTGGTTCTCGCCCATTGATTCTTAGAAACAAAAACAATATTATTATTATTATTATTATTATTATTATTATTAAAACTGTTATTGTTATAAATTGGACAAAATATCTGTATAGTGTATTACGAGGCCATCGCGTCGGACAGATAACTTAATAAATAAATCACCGAATACTAAAGTATTAACAAGATTTGCAAAGCTCTAATGACGTACTTGCGGGGGATTATATAAATAAAAATTAAAGAAGACTATTTAAATTCCCAGGAGAGAGCTAAAGAATTTAAAATGTACTTTTTAAAACAACTTTGGTTAGAGTCGATGCGATTGACTCGTTAGATTTGGCACTCGGCTAAATTTCAGCCGATTGGTTGAAACGGGCTGGATATTATTGGCAACTCACCAAAAATCTTACCCGTCCATAATATCACCGAGAACGCGAATACGGGGTAACGGGGGCAACGAGGAACCATAAATTTCATTCTCCTCTCTTATGTAACTGCATCCTCCCAGGCAGAGCCAACGACCGAGACTCTACTTTCGATCGTGCCCTTTTTTTCCTCCCTTTTTCATTCAATTTATCTGTATCATTTTATTTTTATCTATCATCTTCTCTAAATTTTTTTATTTCTTCTCTACCGTTTGGTAATTCAGCACGACAATCTTCTGAAACCAAAATTTAATCTTTTTCAAAATAATATTAATATAAATAATAATAATAGTTGTAATAATAATACTTATAATAATAATAATAATAATCTCAAAATTGACAATCTCTATTTGAACTGGAGCTGAAAGCTTTACAAGCACACAGTCATCAATTTTTATTCCTCCATCAACAAAATATATACGTTCGATTAAATGAAATGTTTCTTCGACTTACCTAAATGCATTTCGGTATTTTGGTTGCCAAAAACTCCGGGTCATTGAACTCCAAAACGATCAATGATTCGAATAAACGTGTAACAGCGATTTACGTATACAAAAAAACTTTTTTTTTTTTTTTAATTTTTCTTCCACAATTCACTATCTATTCTCTATCGTGCAATAAACGTTTAATTAAATCGATTTATGCCGTACATAGACCCGGTATTAAAACCCTTATTTTCCACGAGACAATTATTTAAATAGCCTCTAGAATCTTTTCTTAATAAAACCGAAATTGTCTGGACGATTAACAAAAGCTGTCTTTTGCATTAAATTTATCCTTACATACATAATATAATATTTATTGTAATCATAAAGATCCATTAATGACAACAAATATATTTCGACAAGTTAAAACCAACCAAATTTAGATGATATAATAGAGATGATAAATAATTCCGATCGGGTAAATATCCTGAAGTTGTGTAGACGGATAGAATTAATTATTTAAGTTGCGTGTTTGGTTGGTGAGTCCGAGGAACGTCGCGGCCAGACTTTGGTTATACAGCAAATATATATATATATATATATATAAGTTTATACACATTTATCTATACATGGGCATAAGCGGATCTAGTAATGACATTTAGAAATAATAGTAATGAAAGAAGGTTGATAAAAAAAGAAATTGTAAATCAATGAAAACTATAGCTTCTTACAATCGGGTCAGCGACCGTTCTTTTGTTTACTTTTCTTAAAACTTTTTCAAATTTTTTGTTTCCTTTTTACTTATCATCAATTTGTTTCATCGTGATATTGTATTATAAACAAAACGAACAAACTTTCCCGAGTTTATTAAATCTTAACGCTGAAAGTACACTTGTCAACTACATATTTTATATCGAAAGCCATAGATATGTACTTATATATCTACTTATTCTGATAAGTATATGTATTTATACGTAATGACAACTGAAAAATATATAGATGCATACTTAAAAAAAATAAAATTTTTTACATGGCCTACTATTCTATATTCGATTGGTTCGTCGCAAGTTATTACGTCAATTCATGTTAAAGGTCACTTTCAATGTACGTATAGCTTCAGTTACGATCAATTAAAGAAGGCCGAAGCTAATTTTGTCCATAATTGCAATCGTTTTGATCTGCATTGGATTACATTTATAGAAACAATCGATATATTTATGTATATATATATATATATGTGTACATTGTATTCTAAATAGAATGATGATTTATCGAGGGAGCCCGAGTCATTTATACAGATTTTTCCATTCTTCCGTGATGAAAAATAAAATAAAGAAAGAAGAAAAACAGAGAGGGAGGAAAAGCTTGTGCAAAACTCTTGTGTGAAATCAATAGTCAGCTCTTGGCAAATTGCATCAAGTTTCTCATGTAATATGACACTTAAATTTATTTATTTATTTTATTTCATTTATTGAATTTCAAGAAATAAATTCAGTCGAATTTATTTGGCTTATAATTAATTGCTTTTTTAATTAATCCCGGCAATAATGGAAAAGTTTTGGTTCCAAGTTTTAAAGTTTCCCTCGCGATAAATTCATTGATAACTCTAGTAAAATTGTTTTATCTCTGATACTGATAATTTACGGGTATGTTTTCCAATTTATCTGATAACACTTTTTTTAATTGATAAAATTGACAAAAACAGTCGTAATTTTTTTTAAATAATTGTAATTATAATCCTCTGTGTTGTTGTAATTGTCAAAAATATATAAAATTTAATCAAGTGTGTAATTTATAGTCGTATATAATATATATTTATATAATGTGAACTTTGAAGTATATAATTTTGAATTTAGATGTTAAATATAATATTTAGTAGTAATTAAATTTATTGTGGAAAAACAGTTTTGGAATTCTGGAGGTTGGATCGCAAGATTCTTTTTAAGGAAATTATTATTGGAAAATATTATTCCGCGGGTACTCGGGTAATAAACAAGATTATTGATAAAAAATTCTTGGTTATTTTGAGCCACTCGAGTAAACGTCGGGCCAAATTATCTTGCCATCCAATGAACCCTTTACTGTTAAAATATATATTGTAATAAATGTTTCGAGTATTATTAGACTTATATATCCTGTAATTGTAAATTTATTAGTTGGGGGTTTAAATTAGTTTACTTAAAAAGTCCCGATTTAAATTTTATCATAAATTATAGTGAAGAAAAAAAATTATGACTGTTATTGTTATCGACAATTTAAAGTTTTAATTGTAAAAAAATTGATAAAATCCTGTCGGAAAAATTCACACGAGCTTTGAACAAGCGTCAATCAAAAAATAATAATGGCTTCCTCAAGTTTATGAAAAATGAACAAAATTAATTTTGGATTGATTGACAGATATAAATTGAAAGATTTAAAGCGTGAATTAATAATATTTTTCATTGAAAAATGATAAATTGAAAGAAAAATGTGGATTTATTTTTAAAAAATGTTATTACTAGAAAATGTTTATGACCGTATAATATTTGAGCACAGATCAAAAATAATAAATCAAATCCCAACATTATTCAAATTAAGATGTTGTAAGATAAAAATTAATTAATTTATGGTAATTTCGCTTATCTAAATGTGTGTCATAGGTTCCGATTTTAATTAAATTATTTAATTAAACGTTAAAATAAATCGATAAATGATAAAATTACAAATTTAGCTATTGAATAATAATTTATTACTGAATTGCAATTTAAATTTACGAGTAGGCGGAAAAAGAAGAGGATTTAACTCAATGATCTTTAACGATTTCGATTGTTATTCTGTACCACAGATTCCAGTGAAATATATTTAAAAAAATATAATAATCGAGTCGATTTCATTCTATACAAAATAATATTTATTGTAATAATAATAATATTGATAAATATAATAATCAAATTAAATGATAATATCTAAACAGACATTGTTATAAAAAAATATGAACAAGATAATGAATGAAAGTAATATAGATTCAATAATAAAAATATAAATTTCCGGAACTTGTGAAATGGATATAAATAAAATAAAATAAATAATAATAATAAACGAAAGGAAATAAAAATTCGATTGAAACTCGACAGTTCGATACTATATTAGTTTGAGTCGCCTGAGACTCTTACTATAGAATAGAGTGTAGGTTTATATACCGAAAAATAAAGTTCGATCGTGATAGAGTAGCACAAAATAAAAAGATCAGGGTTTCGTCAGCTTTTTCATTTTTTTACAGCTCCCGTTCTTTTCGCTTCTATTTATATCGAATATTACATCCAAGCATACTTTATTTTATTCCTTTTTATTTCTTGTAATCAAATAAAAAACTTTTATATCGAAATAACCGAGCTAATTTATTTTATTTACTTTGCATTAGTCGGATTAGGAAAGTTGCTAATTGGAGAGAAATTATCTCGATCGTAATAGTTGCTAAAAATCGGTAATATGCTTTAAATTTTACCACTACTAGTTTTAATTAAGTTCCGACCTTACTCTCTTGTTAATTCGAGCTTTGTCGTAAATTCTCAGTAATCTCATTAAATGATCATGTTAATAATTAATTTAATGTTGCTTCACTGTTTACTGTTAAAGTTTAATCATGACGTATATATCCAACTAATAATCGCCCCATAAAATAATTTATACCAAAAATTAATTTTTCTTTTAGTGGTAAAATTTAAATCATTATCAAAAAAATTTCAATCAGTTATCTTTTGGGCATAATTAAGTTTTTAATAAAATTTTCTATAAATCGAGCGACATAGTTACGTTCGATAAAAAAGTCAATTGAAAAATTGTAATTAAAAATCAAGCAACACTTTTTAAATATCTGGGCACCGCATTTATTTATTTATTTATTTATTTATTTATAAATGTATTTAATCCGTGAGATTTAATGTAATGCACAGAAAAAAATTTCTAAAGACAGAAAAATATTAATTTTACCCGAAGTATTAAAAGTACTTACATTAAATCTCAGTAAGCTTCTAAATTATAATAAAAATTTTGAACTATTATTTAAGTAAAAACTAAAATAATGCAAAAGTGTTTGTATGATGTTGGATTGTAACATTGACTGCGTTTAATTAATGGTAGATTGTTATTGAGTTAGCTTGTTATAGCTTTAGCTATTTGGCTGACGTGTCATCGACAAACCGCCAATTGCAATTGTGTTGTGTGTGTGTGTGTGTGTGTTATTGAACGGTAATATTGACTTATGTTACAAATATGTAATTCCAAATTCTGTAATAAATTTTCGCTAGTACTGCAATTGCATTAAACACTTTTAATAAATTAAATTAATTTTAAAAAATTACCACAACACAATTTCATATGATGCGATTGAAATTAATTTCCAAAAAAATAATTTAAAAAAAATCGATCATACGATTGAAAGTTTGCGATTGACACGACGCATCTTCTGACTGATTATACAGACTGACACCGAGTGTACACGATATGTGCATACACGTTCTAATTATATACATACGACAATACGTCCTTATATATTATTCAAGTAGCACATTTTTAAGTTTGTATCAGCGCGTGAAATACCGCCGATTTTTTTTTAACTTAAAAAAGTTATTGTTTGTTATTATTTTAGCCCATAGTACATATTTTTCAATTGATACCTGTCATACGTTCATCCGATCGTCTCACAGTTCGATTACTCATTTTTAATATTAATTATTAATTAATTATAGGCTTAAATTAAAATAATAATAAAAAGAACCTATTATTAAATGATTAATTACTAAAATATTTAAGACATACAATAGTATTATTGTAATTAAGATGATTAATGTGTAATTTAATCAACTATTTAATCATAAACTGTGTAAAATAATAATTAATCAGACTAATACTTTATTTATGTTTGTCATCGTTTAATCACCGGTTTAATTGAACACCGATATTATTTACTAGCCAATAAATAAATAAATATGTTACTAGATTACGCTATTTATAATGATAACAATATTCAAAATGATCAGGTAGAAAAAAAAATATTTAAAATCAATAATCCAGGGTCCGGATCTAAGAAAAGTGATTAATCAAATAATGCTAAAATACATAAGCTGATTAGATATTGTAAATAATAATTTTTCTATCGAGCGACCAATCGTTAAGGGGTGACAACAACACGAGAAAGTTACGGAAATGTGATTGATGACTAAAACTACAAAGCCAAATAGATGTTAAATAGTTTTATTATTTGAGAGTTAAATATGTGCATATTTAAATAATAATAGTTATTAAAAAACAAAAAAGTATATAATATTATTTTGAAAAAAAGTAATATTGCTACACGCGGTGCCTAAAACTATACAGCGTGTAAATTTTCAATTAAAATCTATTAAATAAAATTAATTATTGAAATATTTTTTATCAACTTTTGACGATCACTCACTTCATCTTCGCGTTTTAATAATCGGCCTATTAAGATTTGTTTTTGAATTTTTTTTTTTGAAAATAAAGGCCTGGAAATTTAATTTTAAAAACGAAATTGTAATTGGTAATTATTTTTTTATAATTAAAAAATACGTTGACAGATGAATTGAGTGAATTATTATAAAATAGAAAGTAAAAGAAATTCTAAAGCTGAGCAAAATTTACAACAATTTTAGATGTTTATTTTGGATACTAAAGCACAAGTTTATTCTCGATAATATCTTTCGTACTAGGAGGCCGTATTAAAACTAGAATGAGTAATTTCTAGTGAGAATATTTAATGGATAAAGTGTCTCTTAGTCTTGGTCTTTTACTAAAAGCTTTCTAATTGATATAACAACCTAGTCCTATGTAATATTTAATAGATCGGTGGCCTATCTTGACAGGGTTCGATTCTTATATTTTTTGTCACTCTCATCAACTGAATAAATAAAACTAACAAATAATCAAACAAAATATCTAAATAAATAAATGTTAAATATCTTATTAAATTATATTAAATAAAAAGAAATATTGATATATTTCCCTCTAATTTGATAAGAAAATTGCATTGGTTGATTAAAATCATGCGAACAAGCTCAAAAATATTGACTAAAAAGATAATCACCGTAAAAAGAAAATTACTTACCGATTTGGTTCCGACAAATCAATTGTATTAAATAACAAACCTGAAACATTGTAATTAAATTAATTATGATAAAAATTTCGAAGACCTGTCTATGTAATACGTACCTGCTTTTTTAGATGTAAGATTAAACGGTTGGGAGGATATGCAACGCGCTCGGTGGTTGACAGTTGGTCGTCTCGAATGAAAAAGCTATAGATAATTATTATTAAATAAATAACTGCATAAACTTTTAATAATAATAATAATAATAATAATAATTAGCATTAGTAAGACTTTTGTGTCTGTTATAAAAAAAAATACGATTAACCTGTTTTATCTTTTTTACAACAATAAAGTTAAAATATTCTTTCGAACGAAACAAATAATTGCTCTATTTATTTGTCTTCTCGTATTTCGCTGTTCATAAAAAGCTCCAGACTTCCGTTTTTATTGCCTCACTTTTTTATTTTTACTTTTATTTACCACTATTGCGGCTTAAATTATTATTTTGGAGTTTTCTCTTGCTGAAATAAAAAATAAATTTTATTAATAATAATAATGAAAAAAAAAAAAATTTATTAATTTCTGAAAAATTATTGTTAAGAAAATAAATTTATAATTTTTTTTTTTTAAATTAATTTGAAAAATTAAAAAAATTAAATTTTAAAATTATTAAAATTAATTAATTAATTTTTTTTTTTAAAATAAATTATAAGAATTTATAATTTTTTCATGTCAATTTTTTTCGCCATTATTTATTAGTTAAAAAAAATGATAAAATATTTGCTAAATTAATTTTTAATGCACTAATTACTCCCTCTAAAGACTGCTCACTGAATTGTTATATTACCACAAAAGTAATAATAATTTTTGGCCGTTTCTCGTGATCTCATAAGACACATACCAAAAATCCGGATCAATTTATTTAAAATTGATTACTAAAACTATTATAATTATTTATTCAAGTAATAATACTAATATTAATTAAGTAATATTTATAATCAATAAAAAATATTATGTAAGAATAATAATACTGTTAATAATAATAAAAATAAAAACTAATGACCTACCATTGTCTATAAAGTGTACAATGATACAATCAACTGAACTCATAGTTCAAGAGTTTACATATGTCAATCGCCCATTATATAACGAGTAGACATTTAATAAAAAAAAAAAAAGTTAAAAAAAAATATTTATTATTAAATTACTAAACAATATTATTATTTACAAATAGAAACCCTTTATTTAATAACTAGGCGATGGATTTATTATTTTATTTATAAATAATACCGTAAATTTTTTATTAAGGTTATCGAATAATTTTAGTACTTAATTATTTTTTTATTGTAAATAATTTGTGTAATTTAATTTTAGTTATAGATGAGAAAGTGGATGAATAATAATTATTATTAATGATAATAATGATAAGATTAATAATATTTTTACTGTAACTGGGAATATTATAAATATATTATTGAAATGATTAATTGTTTCTTCTCGGAGAGACGTCTAACAATAAGAAGGGTTTGTCTGGAGAAACGATTAATTATTTTTTATTTTAGAAATATGAATTATTGAATAAAGGGTCTCAGATACTATTAAATATACATAAATCTATATATATATATATATATATATATATATATATATATATATATATATATATATATATATATATAATGATAATAATAATGTGGAAATAGAAAAATGAATAAAAACAAACAATTACAGTAGTTAGCTTGCAATTGTTGATATTTAAATCGATACATTGTATCAATATGATATATTATTATGTACTATGAATTATGAATTATGATGAATATGAATTATGTGTATATTTTACTATAATGAATGACTATGGAAGTAAATAAATGAATAAATATATAGAAAAAGTCTACTCATAATCCAATGAATAAGAATGATTGATATGTAATGCCATTTTAATAATAATGATAAAGAAGTATAGTGAAGTAAAATAATATAAATTATCATAAAATGTTATTGTGAACAAAAATTAAATGTGGATAATGTATAGTTGGGTGGTAATGATGAACAAATAAATAAACAGCCAGATTTAAACCATATGACAACCTGAAATTCTGATATAAATGATTATATATGTATAAAAATTAAATAAAATGCCTCAATCGACAAATATTTATTTCTTCTTTTATTAATATTTACCTTTTATTTTTAAAAAATATCATTTCTTCTTTTTTTTTTTAATCAATTATCTCCTAAAAAAAAAATATTTCTTCTTTCTTCAAGATCCAATTAACTTGAAATAATTATTTACAAAATTTTATTTCTTCATGAAAATTAAGTTAGCCGACATTTAAAAATATTTAGAATTTTTTTTTATTGAAAAAATCATAACAGAAAAATAAAAGAAAAATTTCATTTGTAAAAAAACTTTAAAAACTATCAGTGCAATTTAAAAAAAATATTTTTTGGCTCTAATTTAGTAAATAAAAAATAATTAAAAATTAATAACGTCGGCTAACTTCAGTATTATTATTTCTTCAATTTTTAAAAAACTCACTTTGAATTGTTTTTTAATTTTTAACCTGTCAAAAAACAATTTTTAAAAATAATAATAAAGTTAGCCGACGTTTTTAATTTTTTGATTTTTTTTTTGAAGAAATTACAACAAAAAAAAATATTTTAAAAATTGCACTTCCCGTTTTTAAAGTTTTTTACAAATGAAATGTTTTTTGGATTTTTTTTTAATAATTCTTTCAATGAAAAAAAATTCTAAAAATTCTTAGATGTCGGCTAATTTAATTTTCATTTTTTAAAATTAATAAAAGTTAGTTTTCTTCTTTTAGCCATTTTCTTTTTATATTAATAACAGGCGAGACCATCTTTTTCTCGCTTTGCTCTCACGGAGCTCAACGGAACTATCTCTGTCGCACTTCCGACAGCAGAGCAATTGCAGTTTTATTGGTAAAATAAAATACCCGAAATAAATTTTGTTGATAACTGAGACTTCAATTGTACTTACTGTGAAAGAAGAAATAATTTTCTACATTACCAACAATTTATTTCCTAACCTACAAATGATAAAACAATAAAAACACTTACCAACACAGCCATGACGTTGCACGAACAGAAAAACACTTGAAAAAAAAAAAAACCTCCCAAGACTTGAGACAAAAGCTTACATGACGACGAATAAGAATAATTCTAGTGAAGTGATATTGCCATTGTTTCCGTTCAGTGTGTTGCTGTTTTTCTCCCGTAGCTCATCAGCTGTTTATCTTAATCTGACAAACAACGCAGATCTCAGCGATTAATCCACCAGCTGACGTCCATCAAATTGTCAACACAATGTCAGTGAATAGACTTTGTCGATGAAATGAAGAATTGAAACAAATAAAAAGAAACTTTCGAAATCGTGTAGTGAAAATTGTACATAAGTGTTTGTATCCATAGATATACATTACTCAAACAAGCTCATCAATATACATACACACATATACACTTGGCGTGTATAGATTAAAATCAAGCAGTCATGGTGGAAAAGTCAGCCAGTCAGCTGTAGTCAGCTGTATTCTGTGTTAATAAATTATTTTATCAATTTTAAAACCAAAATTGTAATTATTACTTCAGACAAATGTTTATCAACAGCCAAGTATGTGATAGAATATAAAATTGACAAAAGTAAAGGCTTTAATTAAGTTTAAATTGTTTTGTTATGTTGGCTGCTGACAGTCACAAAAAAAAAGTGGCCTTGAGTGTCGAACCCTGACCATGCCAAGTCGGATGACATTTTTGGGGATACGCTGACCAATAACTTGTCGTCAGCGCCCACTGCTCTTCGTTCCAAACCTGAGTTGCCTCTCGGTATTGTCTATTGTCAGGTAGACTGCCACCAGTAAGTTCATTTTTAAAATAACCTGCAAATCGACAACAATCCTTTGTTCGAACAAAATGGGCAATTGTCTCAAGAGCAGTGGAAGTGCTCAAAATGACAACGCGACTCTGTTGAACAACAGTCCAGATCCTGCAATGTCTGGTAGTTTGTCGCAAGATCAACTAAATTCACAAGCTATGCCTTACAATGTAATTATTAAATTGTTTTTTATTTTCATTATTATTACTAGCAACCTGGCAGTCACTATGTAACTGCCGTGACTTTTGAACTATAAATAAACAAAGTCTTGCTTCATTAAATAATGACTTTTAATGAATTGCACTGTACTTTCTTAAATATTGACGTTTTTAAAGATATAAGCTCATTCCGATGTTACACTCATCAAGAGCTTTCATTTGAGTACCCACATCAATATTTCATATATTTATATATATGTATATATGAAAAATATATCAAAAATGCATGTGGGTACTCAAATGAAAGCTCTTAATGAGTGTAAGGTCGGGGTGAGCTTATATCTTTAAAAATGTAATTAATTGACAAGATACAATGTCATTTATTAGTTATTGACATTTTTTAAGATATAAGCTCATCCCGATGTTCCACCCATCAAGAGCTTTCATTTGAGTACCCACATGCATTTTTGATATATTTTTCATATATACATATATATAAATAAATATATAAAATATATGAAAAATTAATGTGGGTACTTAAATGAAAGGTCTCGATGAGTGTAATGTCAGGGTGAGCTTATATCTTAAAAAATGTCAATAGTTCACAAGATACAATGTCATTTCTTATTTATTGACATTTTTTAAGAGATAAGCTTATCCCGACGTTACACTCATCAAGAGCTTTCATTTGAGTACCCACATGCATTTTTGATATATTTTTCATATATAAATATATAAATATATGAAAAATTGATGTGGGTACTCAAATGAAAGGTCTCGATGAGTGTAACATCAGGATGAGCTTATATCTTTAATTAAAAATGCCAATGGTTCACAAGATACAAGGTAATTTCATAATTATGTATGTAGAGATAGAGCATTTTCAAATGCAGCCTAAATACTCATAATAAATTGACTATCCTGGACACAAAATTTTTATTATTCTCTTAATAATATAGATTAATCTGGCTATCTTTTCAGGAGCTGGTTGATTCTCGGTACCCGGTTGTCTCAACACGCGAGAGACACGTGCGATCAACGGAGTCGAGCATCGGCGGACTGGGCCAGGGCATCGGGATGACAACCGGCAACATCAGAGGAACCGGACTGATGAACTCGGCAGCGATTAACGAAGAGGAGCACCAGGTGCGAATTGCCAAACGCATTGGACTGATCCAGCACTTGCCCTCGAGGGAGTACGACGGTGCCAAAAAGGGGGAGTGTGTAATCTGCATGATGGAGCTGACTATTGGAGAGGCCGTTCGCTATCTTCCCTGCATGCACACTTATCACGCGATGTGCATCGACGACTGGCTGCTGCGTTCTCTCACCTGTCCCTCCTGCATGGAGCCCGTCGACGCGGCTCTCATAAATTCCTACCACCCCACAACTTAGTTCCTCAGAACTGACCTTAAATTACCAGTCGAGATGTCGAACCATGGCTCTCAAGCCGCTCGGGTGTAAAAAGATAAGCGTCGGGGTAGACTTTTAACTATCGACAATAGTAAATCCTCGTTTCACTCTCCAAAATCATTGCAATTTTAATTAATCTGATTGTATTATTATATTTAACATAACTGCAGGCGGTTTCATTATACATTTCTTCTTCTTTTAATTTTTTTTTTACATGGACTATAACTAGTTATAAATTTTATAGGACAAGTGTATCAAAAATAATCGTGATATAGTAGAATAATAAAAATTAAAAAATAAATTGATTTTGGAACTGAAATAGAATGTTTGTACTGTTGTCTAGAATATCCTCGAGTTATAATAATTAAAGCATCACATAATCGCGTTAAAAGGCTTTGGTATTATTATAAATATCGCTACGGCTTTCTAGTTAAGAATGGAAAGGAAGGAAGAAAAAAATGGAGCTGTGAACTAGTGGTTTGTTGACTACAAATAAATATTTAAAATAACTACTTATAGATAAGTTTAAAAAAAATTATTATTAGAGAAAAAAAAAAACAAAACAAATTTAATACAACTATAATTAATTGTATTTCTTTATTTACTTGTATTTAAGTATAAGTACTGTACATATACGTATGTATACATATTCGAATATTAAAATACTATGTTGAAAAATTTTTAATGATCCTGAAATTACTTGACATTTGATAACTTTTTCTTTTAAGTTAATTATTCTAAAAAATTATGATTTATTTTTTAAATAAAAAAAAGAAATTATTCTGTGTCAGATAATTTTAGTGGGATAAATTTTTATTACCATTTTTTCATCACTCAATTCGATTTTAATAAGAAATAAATGAAATTTTACTTGAAAATTATTAAAAAACAAGGGTTAGGAAGTTTAGTCTTTAAAACTTTCGATAAATTAATTTCTAATGATTGTTATATACAAATCAAATCATTTTCACATCCTCTACAAGGATCATACAGGCCATACAGTTGATTAGTTCACTAATTTAAAAAAAATTTAGAATTTTCATTTTTACATTTCCGCGTGGGTATTGTGAGTAAGTTTAATTAATTTTATACAAGATTAGGCTTTAAAACTAACGATAAATTTATTTCTGACAATCGTTATATACCAATCTAATCGTTTTTGCATCTTTCTAAAGAGTTCATTTATAATTTTCAACGTTAGATTCTTCTGTGCCTGAATTTGCGTGAATTACGGCGAATGAGTATGAATTAGATATTTTAAATTGTGCGCGTGAATTGCGGCGAATTAGTATGAATTAGATCTTTTAAATTGTGTGCCTGAATTCGCGTGAATTACGGCGAACTAGTATGAATTAAATCTTTCAGCCTGTGTCCCTGAATTCGCGTGAATTACGGCGAATTAGTATGAATTAAATCTTTCAGCCTGTGTCCCTGAATTCGCGTGAATTAGTATGAATTAGATCTTTTAAATTGTGTGCCTGAATTCGCGTGAATTACGGCGAACTAGTATGAATTAAATCTTTCAGCCTGTGTCCCTGAATTCGCGTGAATTACGGCGAATTAGTATGAATTAGATCTTTTAGTTTGTGTGCCTGAATTTGCGCAAATGACGGCGAATCAGTAGGAATCAAGTTTTAAAACTCTCAAAAAGTTCATCTATAATTTCCAACGTTAGATACTTTTGTGCCTGAATTTGAGCGAATCCAGGCGAATCAGTGTGAATCAGGTTTCAAAACTCTCAAAAAGATCATTTATGATTTCCAACGAGGCGCGCAGTAGCGCTATCGGATCCGGCCCTTGCTTACCAAAGCATTGGACCGGGTTCGAGTCCGGCGTAAACCAATGAATATTTTAAATATTTAAGTGTATTATTCTGCTCAGCCCAAAAAATAAAACGAGTTCCAATCTCAAAAGTTTACCCCCTACCGTAGTCGCTCATGACCTTAGTAGTTTATGCGACTTTAAACAAATTAAAAAAAAAAAAAAAAAAGATTTTCAACGTTTGATCCTTCTGTGTCCGTATTTTGAGCGAAATAGGATGTATTAGGCTTGAAAACATTTAAAGAATTTATTTGTCACGATTATAATATTACGGCTGCGCGAATAATGTTCAAATTGAATATTCAAATAGTTGTAATATTTACACACTCCTACTTTTTTTCTAAGCTTAATTTTGTTCACCGTAATAATATCAAAACTTAAAACCATTAATTTAAAAATGAAAATATTGAAATTAAAAATAATCTATACTAATATCATAACGAGGAAAAATTTGATTGTTTGTTTACATTGAATAGTCTCCAAAACCACTGAACCGATTTAAAAAAATTTTTTACCGTATATTACATAATAATTAATTTAAACATTTTTGTTAATTACCTGTGCGATGCCCTGGCGACCTGCTAGTAATTATATATAATAACAATTATTACACTTAACTGGTGCAGGCAAGGTAGTTTTTTAGTTAAAAAAAAAAAAAAACAGATTGAAAGTGGCGCCACCTGGAAGAGACGCCAGAAGTAATAGGAGATGAAGAAAAGATACGCAACAGCAGCAGCAACGAGAACAGCCGAGGAGCGAGCAGAGTATAACCGTAAACGGCAGTAGAGCCGCCTCCGGAATAGTCCTTTGGCTTTGGCTTGCTGGTATAGTGAGTGTGAGAATAAAAAAAACAAGTGCGAGTAAGAACGCAGAACAAAAATACAAGCAAAGGGTCTGGCAGTCTACGGTCTCCGTCTCCCATATCAGACTCGGAGTTGCTCAGAAGTGAGAACGTGTGTATAGTCAGAGTTATTAGGAAAGACGATGGTAATGAGATAAATTAAATAATATTTATTTATAAATGTTACGTTGGAGTGAGAATAATCAGGATGGTGTAGAAACTGTTTGTGTATTGTTGAGGATCAACTTTGTTTTTAATTTTACTGAAACAAAATAAACGGTGAGCTGGTGTATTAATGGCTGCTGAGGATGTTTTGCCAATTTATTTATATACAAAAATGGTTATTACATTTACCACTGGCTTATCGACATTGATGATATGATTAACTGTCAATAAAGTATATCTACGTTCGCCGATTAAATGGGGGCTAATGTGGAATTTAAATGCGGGATTTATTATGAAGTTATTGTGATTAAACTTATTGTGATCGGTGAATAGTGTGATTTGTGTATAAGAGGCCTCGTATTTTTATATGATGTCGGTCGCTTCTTTTGAAGTGCCCTACGCTGTATTTATAGTACTTTTGATACTATGGAACGTTTCTTATACAATAGCTCGACAGGATGCCGAAACTAGTGAAGATCAAGATAATAATTACAATAATGTTAATAAATGTCCGATAAAATGTGCCTGTCTGGGCAATGTTGTTGATTGCAGTGGTTTGCAATTGATTTCATCGCCTAGTAAATTACCACCATGGACCGAAATATTGTGAGCTTGCTATTTTTAATTATTATTATTATTATTTAATTAGAAAAAAACAGACATTTATTTTTAAAAATTCAAAATGAAAATAAAATTATCAGACAGCTGACAATTTACAGAATTTTTTTTCATCAATAAAATTATTACAAAAAAATTAAAAGAAAAAATTGCACATGTAAATAATTTGAAAAACTAGACGTGAAATTTTTTAAAAATATTTTTTTATTGCTACTTCAATTAATAAAAATTTTTCATTGGCTAATTTTAGTTTCATAAATTGCAAACTTAATTATAAAAAAAATTTATTATTTTTAAATTTCTATGTAAATACTCGAATGTTTATTTAATAATTTTGCATTAATTAAAAATGTTGTTTTAGGTATTTTAAAAAAAAAAAAAAAAAAAAAAAATGTCCGAGATATTTTTTTAGGACGTTATTTTGACAAGGAAAAAATGTTATTTCGTTTGACTGCATTTGAATGGTTAAAATATCAGACTGATAATTTATTATTATTATTGTAAAAATTAGTTGATAATATGTGCATAAATTAAAGCTTGCATAAAAAATTATCAGTTATGTATTAAACATTCCATTTTTAAAAATTTAAAATTAAATGTCTGCCTCTGTATTAAATTGTCGAGTTTAAATTAATAAAAATTGATCTTTTTTTACAGAGATTTAAGCTCGAATAAACTAGAGGATAATTTTACATTTTCAATGTCACATCTCCCTCAGCTAACTAGTCTAAAACTCAATAAAAATTTATTTAGCCATATACCAGAGCTCTCATTGTTGGGCAATTTAACTCACGTTTCAATGTAAGTCAGCTTGGTTATTTTAAATGAAATTTAATTTGTAAATAGGGTGGATTAAATATATAAATTATGATTTTGTTTTTGACCATACAGTTCCCACAATTTTATTGGTGATATTGATGGGACTGCTCTACGAAAATTACCTCATCTCCAGTCTCTGGAGTTGCCGAGTAATAAAATAAAAGTATTAAGACGAGGCTCTTTTTTAGCACCCAATCAACTAATTCGACTGTACGTATAAATTTATATCTATATCTATATATATATCTACAGCCTCTATTATTGAATAAATTTCTTTGATTAATTGTGATTGGTATTATAGAAATTTAAATATGAATGAGATTAGTGAGATGGAACCTGGCTGCTTAGATAATTTGACACAGCTCGAAGAGTTAAGGCTAAATAAAAATAATTTAACCCATCTCGTCAAGGATGTTTTTGTAAATCTAACACAGTTAAAACTGCTGTAAGTATTTTATTATTTTACTTATCTAAGTAATTATTCTTATCTGTAAATTTATTGCAGTGAAATAAATAAAAATGAATTGCAACAAATCCAAGGCTTGAGTTTAAAAAATCTAACGAGCTTAGAGGAGTTAAGATTGAAGAGAAATAAAATAGATACGCTCGAAGATGGAGCTTTCTGGCCGCTCAGAAATTTACAATTATTGCAGCTTGATTTTAACATGTTGACTGTGGTTAAAAAAGGAGGACTGTTTGGATTGGATAATCTGCGTAAATTGACACTATCGCATAACCATATATTTAAAATTGAATCCCAGGCATGGGAGCTGTGCAAAGAAATTCGCGAATTGTTAGTACATTATTAAACTGCACAGTAAAAAATTTTGCGTCATTGCATCAAAAAATTTTGTGTTAAAAATTTTTTTGTGTTGAATACTTTTTAAATTATTTTTTAATTTCATTATTATTATTATTATTATTATTATTATTATTATTACTTCCTAAACACTTTTTTGTACTGATTTAATAGAATAAGTTTTAAATTTACACATAAAAGTGTTAAATATTTAACATAAAAATTTTTAACGCAAAATTTTTTACTGTGTGATTGCAGTTTTATATATTTTATTTTTAACTTGTTAATATTTAAATAAATTAAATTTTTTTACAGAGATTTGTCCAACAACAGACTAACATCAATAGAACGAGGGACTTTTGAGTATCTATTGAAATTGGAAAAGCTTAAACTCGATCACAATAAAATTTCATTCATTTCAGACAGTGCTTTCACCAGCATTCCCAACTTAAAAATTCTGTATGTATTATTCTTTTTTTTTTAGTACCCTATTGTACAAAGCTGGTGTGATTTATAAGAATTTTTATTATTACTATAAATTACAGGGACATAAATTTCAACAAAATATCATACATGATTGAGGATATAACAACTGGAGCTTTTGTAGTTCTTGGTCAGTTAAAAAAGTTGGGCCTGGCATCCAACCAAATAAAATCCGTGAATAGAAACGCGTTTGGGGGACTAGAGCGTCTTGAAGAATTGGATCTTCAAGGGAATAATATAACGAGTATTCAAGAGAATGCCTTTAGCCCGATGCCGAACTTGTCCAAGCTCAAAATGAACACAGGTAAGAAAAAAGGAATAAAAAAATTCAATATATATATATTAAATACATCTGTGTAAAAAATACAATATACACCTGGCTTTTGTATACGGAAGAATAGGATATGAATGAAAAGGTCTATTGTATTCACACAGGTGCCTTGGTGTGTGATTGTGGGCTCCAATGGCTGAGCGTTTGGCTGCGCGAACACAGATACAACGAAGCGAAAGCGAGATGTGGATACCCTCACTGGCTAAAATCCATGCATTTAACACAATTACATCATGCTAATTTTACATGTGGTATGTATTATTTATTTTTTTCTCCTTTTAAATTATAAGGATTAAGAATTGGATTTAGGCTTAGGCGTAATTTAAAATTCAAAATGTAAAAAAAAAAAAAAAAAAAAAACGCTAGAAGTGACATTAAGCCTCTAAATGGTCACGTATATAATTCTGATTCAGATGAGTTCCCGAAACCCCGTATTATTGAGGAGCCGAGCAGCCAGATGAGTATAAAAGGCGAAAATGTCACGCTGACTTGTCGAGCAACCAGCACAGCTGACACTCCTTTACAGTTTACTTGGAAGCATGAAAATACGGAGCTGCGGGATGTCGATATTGAAACGAGTCACATAGCATCCGAAAATGGTGTAACTGAAGCATTGTCCTCGCTACACCTTATAAATGTCAGCCATGAGGACGCTGGCAAGTATCAATGTATGGTCGCCAATACCTTTGGGACTTCTTATTCTGCGAAAGCAAAAATCAGTGTTCTTGGTAAGTTTATTTTTTTTTTTTTTTTATTATTACTTAATAAAAAATGGTACTTTATTTCTTTGATAATTATCTATATCATTAAGACAATAAGAAAAATTTTATATCCAGAATAGTCATATGATAAAATCGGTTTTTTAGTAGAATAATAGTCAATTACCGGTACTCTATCTCTAGATAGATAAGTAAGAAATGACCTTGTATCTTGTAAACTATTGACATTTTTAAAGATATAAGCTCATCCCGACATTACACTCATCGAGACCTTTCATTTGAGTACCCACATCAATTTTTCATATATTTATATATATATATATATATATATATATGTATATATGAAAAATATATAAAAATGCATGTGGGTACTCAAATGAAAGCTCTTGATGAGTATAACATTGGAATGAGTTTATATCTTTTAAAATGTCAATAATTAAGAAATGACCTTGTATCTTGTGAACTATTGACATTTTTAAAGTTATAAGCTCATCCCGATGTTATACTCATCGAGACCTTTCATTTAAGTACCCACATCAATTTTTCATATATTTATATATATTATATATTTATATATATGTATATATGAAAAATATATCAAAAATGCATGTGGGTACTTAAATGAAAGCTCTTGATGAGTGTAACATCGGGATGAGTTTATATCTTTATAAATGTCAATATTTAAGAAAATACAATGCAATTTAACAAAAGTCATTATTTAATAAAGCAAAATTTTATTTATTTATAGTTCACAAGTCACGGCAGTCACATAGTGACTGCAAGGTTGCTAGCACATTTCTTTGCTAATTATAAATATTAATTAATGTTTTAGTATATCCATCATTTTCAAAAATTCCCCAAGACATAAGTGTAATGGCTGGAAGAACAGCTCGCTTGGAATGTTCCGCAGAAGGTCATCCTTCACCACAAATAGCGTGGCAAAAAGACGGTGGTAATGATTTTCCAGCTGCCCGAGAAAGACGAATGCACATGATGCCATCAGATCCAGTACTTTTTATAATCGATGATGTTAAAAGTGCAGATACCGGAGTATACTCTTGTACAGCGCAAAATCTCGCTGGTGTTATTGTTGCCAATGCATCAATAACAATATTCGAAGAGCCGTCCTTCGTGAAACCAATGGAGAACCGCGTTATATCTGTGGGATCATCAATTGTCCTCGAGTGCATGGCAAGTGGATCACCACGTCCAAAACTTTTATGGCGAAAAGACGGGGTACCTTTGTTGGCAACTGAGAGACACTTTTTCACCGCTGACGATCAATTATTGATTATTGTTAATACAGTATTAAGCGACGCCGGAAATTACGAATGCGAGATAAATAATACATTAGGCAAAGCAGTGGGAGTTTCTCGGTTGACTATCAGTCCAGTCTCATCACCGGTGGTTATTCAGACAAATGTATTGAGTATTGTTATTGTCGCGGTTGTAAGCTGTGTCGTTGGTACTTCGATAGTATGGGTTATCATTATGTACCAATCGCGACGGCGTTCGAAGGTTACAAAAAATTCTAATGGACAAGTGCCCATAAGCGGAGAGCCAGCTATTACTGATGGACAAACTACACAATTGTACCTGGATTCTAGTTCTCAGCACAGCAAGGATAGCGGTACCGGCGACAGTACTAATCCCGGTAAACATTTTTTTATTTTATTTTATATTATAATTAATATTTATTATGGTAATTATTTACAAGTAGAGTCAACCTCATTTTTGGCCATAACTAGGTGAAAAATTAACATTTTAAAAATTTTTTTTATTCTACTTATTTTTACGGCGTATTTAGTATAAAAAATATCGTGAAAGAAAAAAATAAAGATTTTGATAGCTTTTTTGCCTTCAAAAGTTGGAAAAAATTTTGGTTCTCATTTTTTTGGATAAAATTTATATTTTATCTTTTTTTGATATATTTTTTTTTGAAAAGTACATAAAAAACGAGCAATAAAAAAAATGACGATTTCAATAGTTTTTTTGCCTTAAAAAATTGGAAAAAATTTTGACTCATGTTTTTGGACAAAATTTATATTTTATTTTTTTTGATATATTTTTTTTTAAAGTACATAAAAAACGAATAATTAAAAAAAAAAAAAAATAAAGATTTTGATAGCTTTTTTGCCTTCAAAGGTTGGAAGAAATTTTGACTCATGTTTTTGAATAAAATTTCTATTTTATCTTTTTTTGAAAAATACATAAAAAAAATGAAGAATTTAAAAAAAATAAGTTGAATATCATAATTTTCTAAAAAATCTATAAATTTTTTTGATAATTTGTTAAAATTGTGATAATCAACTTTTTTTTTTTAGGTATTTTTCGAAAAAAAAAATCTAATATAAATTTCGTTAAAAAAAATGAAAATGAAAATGCTTGACCCCACTTGTAAATATTTATTATTAAATATGACACTAATATTTATTAATAAATCCCTCAGAGGAAATAGTTACCTGTGGTACTCATAATGACGAGGATGCTGCTGCCGTAAGTGGCGAGGATCCGTTACTGCAATACACAAATCACCAGCGAAATATCCAGATAGACAGTAATGATATACCATAAAAGGTAATAATAGACCTTTTGTGGAGAGCTTACGTGAGAAAATATATATTAAAGAGAACAAAAAATATAGTATTATATGTAAATTCGTTTAGTGAGGTTTTTAAAAGTTGGAAAAAATTACCCATGTAAAATGTACTTCCTCTAACGACGAATTGGCTAATTGATCAGTGGCCTTGTGTCATCAATGATCGCTCAGTATTAGGATAAAGATAAAAATACAAATGAAAGATAATATTCGATATATTAATAATTAAATTTAAGACGTCTGAAAGTTATTGATGCCTTAACTACAATAGTGTAAATATTACGAACAAAATAAGCGAGCCATCTTTTGATGTTACGATATTTCAAGGCTTTACTACTATTATTATTATTATTATTAATATATATTATATATATATATGAGAACTGTAGGATTAATTAATTTTTAAAAATTTGTAACATCAGCCTTTTTGTGATAGTTATTTATTTTAAATATAAGCCGGCTTCAAGGTTATTTATAGTAGAGTATTTTGAGAATGTATTTCGACGTCCCTTAGTACTGACATTGGATAATATTTTTTTTATTTTTATTTATATACAAGCCTATTTTGTTTTTATGGTCTTCCCTGCTAAATTTTACACTCGGTATTTTTTTTTTTTTTTTTTTTTTTTTTTTTAATATTTTATTAAATTAAATTAAATATGACATTAAAGTGAGCAGTAACTTGATAATTTTTTTTTACAAATAAATTTGTTCTGAAAAATTATTTTTAAAAAATTGCATTTTTAATTTTTTAAAATTTCTATAATATAAAAGCTCCAATTATTGACACTGTAAGAGACAAAGTTATGATTTTATTTTTTTTAAGCAATTAAATATTAATATCGTTGAATTTTATTTGTGGTAATGTTTCTTTTTTTTTAATTATAATCAGTGATATTTACTGATTAATTTTCAATAATTAAATAAATTATCCGGATACACCAATTATTGACAGGTTAATTAAAAAATATAATTATATTAAAGTTGTTAAGAAAATAGATGCTCGTAAGCTAATTTGATGAACTGGTGCAAACTTTATTTTTTTTTCTAATAATTAATATTTAATATTTTGAACTGATAGTAATTTTTTTCAATTTTTTAATTAATTAGAATTTAATAAAAATTTATATGATAGTTATTCTTATTATAGATAATTAAATATATTTAAAAATAATTTAGGGTGTCAATATTTAGACCCCCGTCAATAATTGGGGCTTTTATCTTATGTCAATTTTTTTTAATAATTTTTTTTTTTTGCCATAATTTGTCAAAAAAATGATAAAAATTATTAAATATCTGCTAAATTAATTTTTATAAATTAAATACTTACAGTCTACGTTTATTTTCAGTCAATAACTTTATACGTAACAATTGCTCAGTAAATACGGGTGAATTCCATCCATTTTTAATTAAGTATGTACTACGTGTAGTACACAACGGTTCTAACAATTATTAGTATTATAAAATTAATGTGTAAAAAATATAAAGTTTTTTTTTTTGTTTCTTGTTGACTATTTGAGTTATTTTAGAGTAATTTGTAGACCAATTTTATTTTGGTTCTCAATTTTTTGTATGTTATATAAATATATATTATTTTGCATTACTGCAAAAAATAATTTAAATATTTTTTATTAAATAGCCGAGTAAAATATTGCCTTAAGGTAGTTGTTCCGTAAAATTTTTTTAAAAAATTAAAAAAAATTTTTGAGATATTGATAAAAAATAATTCAAGTATTTGTATTTATTTATATTGAGTAAAAGTGAATAAGCACAAACTAAAATGAGTAACAACTACCTTTATAACACTGAAGCGCTGAAATAAGTGTCTTAAAATAGTATAAGATAATAAAAAAAAATATTAATAGTTATTTAAAGAAAATAAAAAAAATTGAACAAATATTTTGTTTTAAATTTTTAATTCTTTAAAGCAAAAATAATATTTTATCTTGTTTTGATTTTTTTTGGCAAACGATAATAATACATTTACAAAAATCGAGTGGCTTACATGTAGTAATTTAAAGCATTTACAATATTATTAATAATTATAAATATATAATATAATACATGTGAATATTATTGTGACGAATTATACAAACTGTAATTTATGTAAAACATGTACAAGTGAAAAAAATTAACTATTGAATAACTAAAATATATTGAGTTATTATTTTACGTATAAATTAGTTTAAAAAATCTCAAAGGATTGATATTTATAAATAAAATAGTGACACTAAATTTACGACAATACTTTTCAAGCCATGTCAGCAAGAGGCAGAAGATTGTCGGGCTTTTAATTTTTACAATTTATTTCTATTCAATGTTTTATTGTTCTAGGCAATTATCGTCATCAAAAGACATTACCGTTTTGAAAAATATTTATATCACAAAGTTTCTTCACACGTAATTACACTTAAAATCTATTTGATACATCGTCAATAAATTGATATTATTCTCACAAACGTCTTGTCTAAACTTATGAATTAAAATAAAATAAAATCAGTTCTATTAAATATTTGTCAAAAAATTGAGTCTATTGCATTTATAAATAATTGTAAACTTTTAAATCAACTAGTTGCATTTAAAACATTCGCTTTGATTAAAATCATTCATTAAAATTACACTCGCACACTGATAGAAGGATTTTTTAGCATTTAAAAATATTTCTCAGTATTTAAGAAATATTTTTTAGTATTTAAGAAATATTTCTTGGTATTTAAAAAATATTTCTTAGTATTTATAATATTTCTTCGTATTTAAAAAATATTTCTTAGTATTTAAGAAATATTTCTTAAATACTAAGGAATATTTTTTAAATACTAAGAAATCTTTCTATCAGTGCAATTGCACTTTCATCCCAATAGTGTCACGTATTAAATAATCAGAGAGTTTTTTATCCTTGTTTGAAGTAATAATTTTCACAATTGTCAACACAAAAACTATTTGGTTAATTATCCACTTTAATTACTCGCTATTTTTAATTTTTAATTACCTGAGTGGTCAATCGTTGCTCATACTTTTTAATTCTGTATACACAATATGTTTTCGCTCATCAGCAATATTCGCAGCTTTACGCGCGCCACTTGGAATTGATGAACTGAGAGAGCAATAATTACGCCGCTTGTACACAACCAATCTGAAATACAACAAGAGTCAGTATAACGACGCTTTAATTAAAAAAATCGTGGTTTATTTATTTATTTATTATTATTATTATTATTAAAAAAAAAAAAGTTGGAGAAACTCGTCTCGGAAGAATGAGTCCTTGAAATAGTAACGAGATTTAATCGAAGCTCGACGCTTAACTGTCTAATACTGAAGGAGAGACAGTAAGTTTACAAGATAATAAAAATTAATACAACATGAATAAATTAATTACTGAGATAAAAAATTTTTGTCAACTGGGGTTGCATGTTATTGTACAATTTATTTTATTTTGTCTGTTAGTAAGTTTTGGTCGAGGAAAGTTGAGGATAAAATTGAATATTATATTAGTCATAATTTTTATCGGGCATTCAATACAAGGAAGTTGATAAATGCTAATTACGGGGTATTTATTTAAAGCATCACTCCGTTTATCTGAGGTACTTTATTTGTTATCATTTAATGACACTGGAATGTAATAGGAGCACCGGGTCATTTTTATTAATATAATTAATCATTCTCATGCTTATATTAATTAAATAAATAATTATTTTTTAATTAATTAACTAGGGAGTATTCATTTTAATTTAAGTACTAACAATAATAATTTATGATATTAAAATTAGCAGTCACTTGATGATTTTTTAATTTTTTTTAACAAATAAATTTGATCCAAAAAATAATTTTTAAAAAATTGGATTTTCAATTTCTATATGTCAATTTTTTTTCTAATTTTTTTTTTTGCCATAATTTATTTGTTGAAAAAATTTTTAAAATTACCAAATATCTGCTAAATTAATTTTCATTAATAATTCTGTGAGTGGGATAATTTAAGTGCAAAAAATTTTTAAAAATAATTGGATTGAACTATTGTTGAGGTAATATATGTAAGAAAGTATTTGAAAATTGTTGGAAGTACAAAGACTCGGAGGTAAAAAGTGAACGTGGAAAATGTAATCGGCTTGCGTGGTATATACTCGTGACTAGAAACAAATCATACTAAACTGGGATTTAAATTTCTACAATACATATAAACAATATACATATATGTAATATACTGTTTGTACAGTATTTACATTAATTGTTAGAAAATAGAGTGGTTAAATTAATAAAACCGCGATAGAAATTTCAAGTTGATTAGAATCTGTCGACAGTATATTGAATTGATTTATCAGTGGCCGATTTGGTCAGCTCGTGTAGTGTGTCTGAGTTTATCTCCAACATAAAGGTATAAAAAAATAAATAAATAGATCACATGGGTAGTAATAAATAGAAGATCGAAGCTGCTAAGTCTGTAATATCTGAAACAAACAAACAAATTAACAATTAATTACCGGAATTAAAATAGAAGTAGGTAATAATAGCCGAGATGTACTACATACCTCACCCAATAAATCCTGCGGCGATAGTTATGATGAGTGCAAGTAGGGCAGTCATCATCTGTCCAGCAGTTGATACCCCGCTCACTGTGTTCGGTATTAAATTTTCCAGGTCCGATGGGCTGTCATCAAGCATAGTTGGAATAAACCGACTGTCTGCTGAAAGGGTGCTGTGGTATTTGTTTAATAAATCTAAAATAAGACCGTTTGACCAACCGAAACCCAGCTGCACTGTGTACTCTCCACCGCCGCCTCCACTGCCCGAAACAGTTGCGTCATACTGCAAGATTAATTCATTTTTATCAAGTCTTGACTTGAATTTGTGCCTTTTCAAGGTTTCATTTTATTTTCACCGATAGACAATTTATTATGATAAATACTTAGGCTGCATTCGAAAATGCTTTATCTCTAGATACATAATTAAGAAATGACCTTGTATCTAGTGAAATATTGACATTTTTAAAGATATAAGCTCATCCCGATGTTACACTAATCGAGACCTTTCATCTGAGTACTTACATGCATTTTTGATATATTTTTCATATATACATATATATATATATATATATATATATATATATATATATATATATATATATATATGAAAAAATTGATGTGGGTACTCAAATGAAAGCTCTTGATGAATGTAACATTGGAATGAGCTTATATCTTTAAAAAAATTAATAGTTAAAAAAAGTACAGTCCAATTTAACATAACTAAGAAACAGCCTTGTATCTTGTGAACTATTGACATTTTTAAAGATATAAGCTCATCCTGAGATTACACTCATCAAGATCTTTCATTTGAGTACCCACATCAATTTTTCATATATTTTATATATTTATATATATATTATATATATGTATATATGAAAAATATATTAAAAATGCATGTGGGTACTTAAATGAAAGCTCTCAATGAGTGTAACATCAGGATGAGCTTATATCTTTAAAATATATATTATATATATGTATATATCAAAAATAAATAAAAAATGCATGTGGGTACTCAAATGAAATCTCTTGGTGAGTGTAACACTGGGATGAGCTTATATCTTTAAAAACGTCAATATTAAAAAAAGTACAGTGCAATTTAACAAAATCATTATTTAATAAGGCAAAATTTTAATTTTTTCTAGTTCACAAGTCTCCTAGTGACTGCAAGGTTGCTAGTTAAACTAATATAAAAAAAATTAATAGAATAAAATAATTACCTTTTCAAACATACTGTGATTAGCTTTAAAAGCTTTGTAATTACTTCTCACCCATATCTCACTGAGCTCATAAGCCAGCTTCTGCGCGTGGATATCATTGCAATTATCTAGAGCCATGATAACAAAATATTGCAGCGGCGGCCAGGCATTAGGATAGTCCCACTGCTCGCCGGAGTGCTCAAATGTCGCGGGAATACCACCGAGATTCAGCATTATTTGACTTTTGTCAAGATACTTGAGGGCTTTGTCGACGTAGTACTCGCGCTTAGTGATGTCGTAACACTCGGTCCAGAGTGGGAGAATATTCGTTGGATAGAAGTAGTCGCGTTTCACACCATTTAGGATATCATAGTCCAACCAGGCTCCCACGTCGTCGTGCCAGAGCACTGCGTCGATAGCTTCTTTCCACTCCTCAGCTATCTGACGATACTTCGCGGCTTTGTCAAAGTTACCTATCATTTCGTTGAATTCAGCCAGTAAAATAGCGTTGCGGTAAATAATTGCATTGAGATCAACCGGGACAATGTATCTTGTTTTGAGATTACTCAAATTTCCTAATTTTTAAAACAAAAGATCATAAAATTTATATTGTATTATTTACAAGCTCATGTTATACCTAAGTAAATATTTAAATATTTGTACGTGACGTTTTATTATTTGAATTTACCTTTGTTTGTGCCGTCAAGTATAAACCAACGGCTAGAAAAATCCCAGCCTGACTCAGCCGCGCTTTTTATTTCTTTGTAATATTCTTCTTTTTCTTCACTACGAAGATTTTCAGCTGCCATGATATCTTCCCTAAAAATATTAAATTAATTGATAATTATGACATTAAATTTAGCTGTCATTTCAAAATTTTTCTAATTTTATTTAACAAAAAAATTTGTTTAAAAAAATTGCATTTTTAATTTATTAAAATTTTGACACGTCAGTTTTTTTTTTTAATTTTTTTTGCGATAGTTTATTTGTTAAAAAAATTATTAAAATTATCAAATAAGGAAAAAGACCCAGTTATTGACACTGAACTAGTTATTGACACTTGCAGTTTTATTTTAATTAAATACTTTAATAAATTAATAAATATAATTTTTGAATTATAAATTTTAAGATAATTGGTTTTTTGAGAACATTTTATTTTTTTAATTAGAATAAAATTGCAAGTGTCAATCAGCTAGGCTAGTGTCAATAACTGGGTCTTTTACCCTTATCTGCTAAATTAATTTTTATTTAATAATTTTTTTTTTTTCTAATTTTTTTGCCATAATTTATTTGTTAAAAAATTATCAAATATCTGCTAAATTAATTTTTATTTGATAATTTTATAAATTATATTATTTTTTATAAAAAAATATTAAAATTATTTATGTACCGGTAAGATTCAGGTCTAGGTCCGCTTGAATTTTCATAATATCTAGCTAAAGTATAATTCCGTCCATCCTTCTCCACCTTAACAGTGCGATTGGTCATCCAAAAGTCAAATTCCTTTTCAAGCAGCCAAAGATTTTCTTTCAGCCACTCAGTGTCATTAGTATCATCGATATAAATTTTAACCATGGGAGTGAGCATGGGCGGCTGAGATCTCATGGTATAATAAATTCTTCCGCCATTAGGAATGAATCCAATCTGCTTGACAATGGACACAAAGTTGGTCAGCATTCCCCGTACCGTGGCATGCATCTCCGACAGCAAGAGTCCTTTTATTATCCAGTAAGAGTCCCAGTAGTAGAACTCGCGGAATCTCCCACCGGGTACAATCACGGGATGAGGTACGTAGAGAATCGAGTAGAGATCCTGGTTAATACGGACGTCCTCCTTCATTTTTCTCCCCAGCAGTTTCCAAATGTCATTGAGATCAGACGCAAATTTCCGCAAATTTGGGTCTTTAATACTTTTCAAAAATTTGGGCTCCTTTCGCCAGTCAACGGGGTTCCAGTCTTCAAACTCAGAGCCCGCTTCGTCAAAATTGTCTTCTACAAAGCGTTTTATTTCTTCTAGAGGCGGAGGCCGCTCTTTTATGTGGCTCATCATCGTCTCGAATTTTTTGAGAGTTTCTTCAGGACTGTGTTTCATTTTCATGTCGACAAATGTCTTGGAGTCGGGAAAAATCCGGGACATTTGTACTTCATGCAGTAAATCTCCATGACAATAAATGTTGCTGCAATATTAATAATTATTCTTAATTATATTTTATCTTTTAGATTAAAAAAAAATTGTAAATTATATAAATAATTAATTTTAATCTTAAACATAATATACAATAAATTTTTTCTCTCTCACTCTTCCTCTGTATTGTATTAAAAATAATTTATGTATCAATTAGTATGTAAATTAAAATAAAATATTATCCTGATAATCTGTCTAAAGAATAATAATTATTAATCAATGATTAATGTATCTTTAACTGTGGAAAATGCTAACTACGGAAACGGTGAAACGGTGAAACTATTGGTACAAACCTTGAAAATGTCTAGCCGCGAATGATAAATGTCTAGCACGCAAAAATTACAAGAGAAGAAAAAATAAATAGACCGGCAAAAATAATTTATTGTGATCTTTGAATTGAATTGATTACTGTAAATTCAGACGGTCATTTAAATGAAACAAATTATTTAAAGAAAATAAGAAACAGAGAGAGAAAAAAATAAGTACGGTCGGTGACTTGACCGTCAAGACGAGGGCTCGTCCTTGGTCCAATTCCCGTGACACACCCGACCGCACTAAGTTATTCTTTGCACACTGTTTTAATTCAACACGGAAATAAATTGCATATAGATATTTTATTATTTATTTAGCTAATAATCTCGGCAAGGATAAAAGAGAGAGAAGAAAATATTGTATTTGTTCGATTAAGAAACAAACTTACCTTTTGCATGGTGGTGGTTCTATTTTTTGCAGCGCTTCACTTGCTGTTGCTATTACCATCACTTCCAGGAGAATTAATAAACCGGATATCATTTTAATTGATAATTTTGAAGTGTCCTTTACAGTTTTCATCATGAATTTTTTATTTCTTCTCTTATTATTTATTATTTAACTAATACTTCTCTTGCTTAAATACTCACTGTTTCTTGTTAAATAATTTTTGTCTAATAAAATAGCCCTCACATACAATAATAAACTAGCATTTTTAACGCCGAGGTAGTTTGGTCAGAAGAAATAAGGGAGAAAAGAGTGAGAGAGAGAGAGAGAGAAATAGAGAGTATGTGTGCCTGCACTTGACTCTTAACAAAAATATAGTGTATAAATATCACAAAAAATTAAAAATTTAGCTAAAGACAGTTAAATAAAAATATTTCGGCGAATGGTCTATTATCGTCGGCTTACTTTCTTGTAATAGGGTTGAAATTACTCCCCGGTGATTTGCGCAATTTGCGCGAAGGTTTTTGTTTCAGCAAAGCCACATTTTTTCTAGAAAAAAAAAAAAAAAAAAAAAAAAAAAAATTGTTAATTATTTTTAAAAACACAAATAGAATTTGGCTGAAGATGAATTACTTTAGTTGAAAAATAAATAAATCAAAAAAATAAATAACAACTATGTTGTCGCGCAAGTTCTATTCACGGCTTTCAATGAAAAATTTAGCACTACACGTTGTAAGGATCCTGACGCAATTCTGCTTTCAAAATAGATACTTGTAATCCGTCCAAGACTTTTAAAAGTTAAGTAATTATGTATTTACTTGAATGTTACAAGCCAGGCAACTAACTATCAATTAGTTGATAACTGCATCGATAAACAGTTATTTCTGAGAATAAATTTTTCGTACGATAAGATAATAAGGTTGTTTGAAAAAAAAAAAATAATTTTTTATTTTCCGATGAAAAATAAGAATAAATAAAAATGACTATCACCTTGTTGTCTGTTATCGTGACCAACGTTGACTCGCGACTAACTTGGACAAGTCGCAACTTTTATTTGCGTCGAGAGGCGAAATCACCGCTGTCATCATCGTCTTGATCCCCGGACAACGCTTTAGTTCTATTCGTTAAAGTCATTGGAAAATAAGTAGCAGCAGATAAGCAGTAGAGGTGGTAAAAGAATAACTGCAGAGAAGGGAGTGCAAGTTTGGCTCCCAAGGTGTTGATTCAGTCATATCGGACAATCTCACCAATGAAATATTTGTTAAAAAAATAAACAACTAACAAAAACATTCGACCAGTCACTGGAGTAATTAAATAAGCACTGGTCATGGGTTAAATAATTTTCGCCCAATTTTCACGTGCTACCGGGTGGAAAAATAAAATTTATGTGAGCAGAAATATCAAGTAGCATACCAGGGTGATGGATTGCTCACCCGCTGTGTGTACTAACCGGTAATTAATGTATATACTTGATACTATTATATACACACAGATTATCTTTTAAATGTTTAGTACTATACTCTGTGCGAGGAAGAAAGAAGATTGACAAGTAAAATAGGCACAAGAGAGATAAGATGAAGATCGAGCCTCCGACCAACAGCTCTGGGATTGGTCGATTTAGAGGAATGTTGTCCCGTGCCTCTTTCTTAACTTATGTGACGTTGTATGCTTGCGCCAGCATCAACTTTCCCAATCAGAGCCAGTTTGGCGTATCAAAACACGTTTTGTACGTTATCACTGGCCCATGTTGCATGTACCCTTATCACCTGGAATTATTTCTTCAATTATATCTTCAACCTAAAGATATTTTTATATTAATTATTTTATCTTTGAATTAGTTTAATTAACTAATCTACAATGACCTTCAGAGCCTGAGTCAATATCTTTAATAATCTGTCAGCAATTTTTGGGATAATTTAAAAGAAGAAAATATAACAAGCAATGTGATGATAAATGTCAGAATAATTCTGTGGCAGTTAATTCAATTGTCCAAGAAGCGCTTGGAGCTTAATAATTTAATTTGGTATTCTTAGCACAAAATAGAATGATGGATATAGACATGTGACAAATAAAGCGAACTATCTATCCCTTACAGCAGGTCAATACACTCGGTAGAAACGAGGAGATTAAGTCTAATTCCAGCCACTGATTCTACTTTGGTCAACAAGGATATCATCAATTATCGGCTTAATAATCAATTATTACAGCAGACAGCGAAACTGTCAGCGTTATCGAGTAAGTCAGCCAAGTAAGAATTTAGGGCTGACTCTGTTGATTATTATGTGACTAAAAAATGAAAATTTAATGCAAGTAGACAGAAAAAAAAATTGAATCAAGTAAATAATTTTGAATAATTTCATCTTCTTGATTTGAATATAAAAATTCTTGAACTAAGAAATTTTTCTTTAAGTAAATTTTATTTAATTGATTCAAGACAATGACACTCTTATAAATTTTAATACTTACAATAATGTTGAAACGGGAAAACAACTGATCAATGTCCAAGATATAATTTTATCTTAAATAATGCAATTATTCTCACTCACGAGATCTTACTTGCAAAGTGATAAAAAACTGTTTGATGGCCTTGACGAATTTCTTCACAAATACCGGATTTAATTTTTTTTCTAATTTATTAAAACAATTATTTTGTTATATAACTTGACCATTAACAAGGAACTGTACTGGTACATCAAAGGAAAGAAAGAGAATGTGAAGAATATCACGTAGAGCTTCAATGCACAACTGAGGAGCCAGATTTCATCAGACTCCAATTAAGTAAAAGAACTCCTATAATTGTTTTATTTGGATAATTTTTGTTTTATGGATGTAGGCGGGGTTTGCCGCGTTTTAACTTCAAATTTACTTAATTATAATATATATCTACCAGATTAACACCTCTTATCATTAGTTTACAGATTATATACTTTTTGAAATGAGTAAACGTGACTATTTGACCGACGGTTGATGAGCTGACCCTAATGACAGCAGCCAGCCCAAATTGGATTGGCCAAGGACTCTCAAGGACACCTATTCATCGAGTCAAACACCACTACAGCTCAATTAGGCACTACAAGGTACCTGTCGCTCCGTAGCAACAATATCTGAGAAAAAAGATTTTACTAAATGAACCACGTGGCCGGTAGACAATTAAATAAAAATGTTAAGACTTATTGTTTCCTCCTAATTGTAAATAGTTGTTGAGCTATTCTACTGTAATACAGGTTATTAATTTGAACCTTGGAATTGTCAATTTATTGCAGTGTTATTAAATCCACATGGTAGCGTTCTATTGCAAGAATCAAGGTCCCTGTCGCGCATCATTGTCAATTAATTAATAATAAATATTCATTATAAATAAACATTAGTACATTACCTCATAATTAAACGTTGTCTTAATAGTACCAGGTGTAAATTTATCAACTCACTAGTTGCTGTTTAAATGGCAATTATATTTTTAAATTTAATATTCAAAACAACACTTATTGCACTTACTCTAATTACCACGATAATACACTATAAATTATAATAAACGATGACATGAAATACGTGATCAAATTATTGATAAATATTTAAGAAAATTGGAGAAAAAAAAGACACTGAATTAGCTATTTAGCAGCACTGAGAGGAACTGACCTGCTATTGTGACGAGACTGATGAATATCAACCGACTACTTGACTACTATACGACGATGTGTGTTCAACGGTAATGAGATCAACAACTTGCCCTCATGGCATGTACTCTACCAATGTACAGAGAGTGTTATGTTTCAATTGCTGACCGTCAATTGTACTAGTGATTCATGTCCTGTTAGAATATGTATGCCGATCTGGACGCTCCCTGATCTATCAACTTGTCACGTTTATTTTAGCTGCAGATTTTTACTTAAGTTTTTACGCTGTCAAAATTTTTAAATATTATTTTTGTTTTTTTTTTTTAATGCAAGTGACATTTTTTGCAGCTAAATAAATATTAAAATTATAATGAATTATTGATGTAAATAACCATTGTTATTATTTTTATAACACATTAAAATTTTTTCCTGATGAGTGAAAAGAAAAATATATATTGCAATGCAATTTTAAAAGGATTTACAAATTTCAATATCATCGCGCGACATCAAACGTCATTTTAAGACACTACAGCCGTATAATAAATATAATAAATGATGAAACACTTAAAAATTTATAATAATTTAATAATAATACATATCTGCAATTGTAGAATTGTTTGTCTAGTACATGCTATCTCCTAAGAAACAATGTCTTTAATAATTATTATTTATGATACAGAAGTTGGATGACAACTGTCAATTTTTTTAATTTTTATAACAAGTTACAGTAAAAAAAAATTCCACTAAAATTTTTTTTTCTACTTTTCGCATGTGGAAATTTTTAATTAAATTTTTATTAAAAAAATGTGTCTAAACTTCAGTGTCATTAATTAATTAATTAATTAATTAATTAATTAATCAATAACTTACCTATCAAGCAGCTGATACCGCAGTAATTTTTCATTTATTTTACTGCAACGAATATCAAATAGCTGGACATCTCGTAAAATTTTAGAGTCTTTTATTTTCTTGCTGGTTGATTTATGGAAATTTTTAGCACAATAAAAACAGCGAATCACAGAGTTTGCTGAGGCTATACCTCGGGTTTGTTGCACAATCAACATGATTAGTTTGTCTGCAAATAAATTATTTACTTTTATTATTAGCCATTTAATTAAAGCCGTTCAGCTGAGCACAACACTCGGTACTTTACTTTATTATTTACTAAATCACTGTCAGTAAATAGATTAAAACTTATATTCAGATAGCGCTTGTTTTTTAACTACCCAACAATTTTTTTGTCTACCTGACGCAATTCTCAGTCTCGTGAGACAATAAGATAATAAATGGAATTAACTATTGGAGTAATAATCACTGTCATGTGTAAAATGTAGGCAATATGTATATGTTTATCTGTCTTGTATTCGAGTTATATCGAATCAGCTGATCGGTCGATTTTTCGAGAATTCTTTTAATTATTTGCATGTCAGATTTAAATTGTACTCACAGCTGTTCGGAAATTATATTTATTTAAAACGTGTTAATTAATTAATTCAATAAATCGATAGCAAAAAAAATGTATTATTGATAAAAAGTATAAAATTAAATTTAGTTACATTTAATTATTTTTTGTTTTTAATAAGATTGAATTATAAAATCGTCAATTTAATCTATGACGTATGTACACAAATTAATAAATAACTTTAAATATTAGGTTCCATAAAAAAATTGTTTAATCACCGAGGTGTAATAATACAAGTGTTACAATATTTGTTCTTATTAAATAGGCGTTGTTAAATAGATCATGAAATACTGATAATGATAACAAACTAAAAAATTATAAAGAAAATAAGATTACAATTGTGGACTAATACTGTATGGTCAATTCTACTCGGGAATATTTTATAATGATGAAATAAAAATTAAAATGATGATAAAAAAAAAAACCAACATCTAATTAATTAATTAATTTTTTGACCACTACTAAACAGTGATAAATGACACTTGAATATAAAAATTGTCGAGATAATTAAAAAATAAAGTGATGATAATTAAAATTAAGTAATATTTACACTAGAATTTACAACTAACGTGTTTTTGTACAAAAAAATTTCGCAAGCATTGTCACAAGTCGATTGACGTTATATTAAACATATATATTTAAGTAAAAAATATTAGTCGCTTAAAATGGACCTGCATCGCTGCCTCTTAGTAGCCCTTGACTTAATAAATTATTTAATGCATCATTTTGTGAAGCTTTAATATTTTTCCTAAGCGTTGTTTAGCAGTCTTCATTCCTTTTCTCGGTTTACGCTCTGAAAAAATATTTAATTTTTTTATTACGTCAATGTCATTCAAAGAAATGATTACTCAAATGAAAAACAAATAACTTACCAACAGGAACAGGCGCTGCTAATTTAGCTTTAACGTCTTTCAGTCTATTAGGACTTGTCAGGATAGAAGTAAATCCGCTGGTGACCTGAACTGGTTCAGCAATCGGTTCTTCAAGTTTCGCCGAACTTGTTGGGATGATTCCATTAGTAGCAGGACGTTTTTTCGATTTATTGTACACTCTCTTCGGGCTTGATTTTTGATTCTATTAAAATTAATTAATCATCAGTAACTTTATAAAAATCAAACTAAAACGTTAATTAATTTAAAAACTTACCGGGTGTTTTGCGCGTTTAGCCGCAGCAGCCTCAAGTCCTTTCTCTACTGAAGTCTTTTTAGCTCCTTCACGAGCTGGTCTGTTAGTTTTAGGTAAAAGAGGTCCAACACGAGCCTTCGGGTTCCAGGCTTCGTCGACTCGTCTTTTTCCTCGGGGTTTAAAAATATATTCTTCATCGTCAGAAGCATCCAGAGCCGGATAAACTGAAATTCATTCATTTTTTTTTATAATTCTGTTATTTAAAAATAATATACACTCCACGAGACATTTTTTACTTTACTTCCCTAGGTGTGTAATATACTATTACTATTGTAAATGAATACTCACTAAAATCTTCATCTTGGTGGACTTTGTCAATGTTTTCAATTGACTGATCGTCTTCATCATCATACTCGACTTTCCTAGACGACTTATCGCTTTTTTTCGAGCTTCCGGATTCCGTTGAGTAACACTGCTCGCTGAAGGAAAGCATTCCAGCAATAGCCTCACGTGTGGACGGCGATGACCTGTCGGAACTTATTTTTTTCAATTTATAAATACAGGGTCATCGATTAAATAAAATACCTTCGGTTATTTTATCTAACGATTAAGGAAAAAATTTATTAATTAATAGAACATCAAAGACTTACCCAACCGGAGGTGGATTCGTAAGTTGATTTTGTAAAATTGACGTTGGTACGCTGAAAAATATTTTTATAAAATTATTTATTGTCATCTATATTATTAAGAGAATAAGCAAAATTTTGTAGCCAGTGTATTTATATGATAGAATGGGTTTTTATGGTTACATAATTAAGAAATGACCTTGTATCTCGTGAACTATTGACATTTTTAATGATATAAGCTCATCCTGATGTTACCCTCATCGAGACCTTTCATTTGAGTACCCACATCAATTTTTCATATATTTATATATATTATATATATGTATATATATGAAAAATATATCAAAAATGCATGTGGGTACTCAAATGAAAGCTCTCGATGAGTGTAACATCGGTATGAGCTTATATTTTTAAAATATATATTATATATATGTAAATATGAAAAATATATCAAAAATGCATGTGGGTACTCAAATGAAAGCTCTTGATGAGTATAACACCGAGATGAGCTTATATCTTTAAAAATGTCAATATTTAAGAAAGTTCAGTGCAATTTAACAAAAATCATTATTTAATAAATTTAGAAAATTCATTTAAAATCATACCTAGGTTCTAATCTATTGCCAGTCGAAGATAAAGTGTAAACCGAAGCCTTCAAAAGCTCCTCTATACCATTTTTCGGTACTTCACCAAGTAAATCATCATTCACAGCATTTGCTGTATTATTAGCCGCCTTTTTAGTTTTTTTATTCGAATTATTTTTACAGGACTTTTTCCGCTTCGGACCCTCGTCTATTGTAAATTTACCACAGTCACTTTCATTACTACCATCATGAAAATCGTAAATAGAACTCTGCTTCCATGTAAATTCTTTTGGCGTTTCAATCGTAGGATCAATTGCAAAATTACCAAACACGTTTCCTTTGTCACTGGTGCTACGCACGACTTCATTATCTCCCAACTTGAATCTTATCACTGTCGGGCTCTGTTTGCCTTGTTGATTTTTTGCACGTTTACGGATCACCGCATTAGACGCCACTTTACTCTCCATAATATCAGAACATACAGACTTATTGAAAGGGTAGGAAGCGGATTTTGGCAGTGTTAACTTTAGACACGATTTAATCGGCGACGGATTTTTAGTCGGTGAATTTTCAGTTTTCGTTTTACCACCTAGCGTTGCTTTGAAAGCATTTTCAGAGAGTTTGTCAGCTACATCAAAATTGACAAAATCTTTGTTAATTGGTTTTCTTTTTTTTCTTTTACTTTCGCGTTCCGGCTTAGGGGGATTTAGAGCCAGTAAAAATCTTTCTGCGTGTCTTATTTCTTTGCTCAGTTCTTTCAATAATTTTGTACTATTCACCGACGGCGGTATTTGGCCTCGACTAATAGTGCTGTACTGAAAAACAAAATAAATAAATCAATTATTAACAAATTTAAATTATTAAATAATAAATTTAAAAAAAATTATTAAACATCATTTATAAAATTAATTACGTCTTTGTCAGTATTCCATTGTTTAAGTATCGCCAAAAGAGCCTTGACACCTTGTAAAAAATAAGAAGGGCATTTTTTATCTTCGCGGTTCAATTCTTTGAGCTCCTTAAGCAACCGTTTAGCTGCAAACCAATTTATCGTTTCAAAGCCAGGGTATTGAAATTTTTGAGGCGTTTTTACTTTACGCTCCAATTCATAAATTCTAAAAAAAAAAATTACATATCAATATCAATATTGTTTAAAATTAATCTTATAAATAAAATAAAAATAAACTAACTGTATTTGCATAGGAATGTTGAGACTGTGAATGAAATTCCCGCCAAAAACTAGAGAATCAACAGGAGTTAGCACCGCATGGATCCACCCCGTGGGAATCATCATTGTCTGACCTTGTTTCAAGACACACTTATAGCAAGTGTCAACTTGGTCACCGAAAAACGTCTCACTCTGAGTGGAACTACTCATCCACTGTTGATACAGTTGTAAATTCGCCGGTGTGGGTCTAATAAGATAAAAAACCTTTTCTCCTCTTAGCACGTGGTACCAGACAGACGTCCCGCCAAAATCGATGTGAAAATCAGTGAAACTGTCTTTCACACTCATCAAACAGTACTTCTGTACCTCTGGGCGCTTTAACAGACTGGATTCAGGCATATCTCGCGGCCAGACTGAGTTAACCCAGTCAAGCTTCCGCGCTACAATTGGAGCCTCTATCATCGGCGCCAAGCTGTAATTTTAATTAATTACTTCGTTAATATTTTACTTATTTTCATCATTTTTATTATTAATTTCATCAATATTATACCCAGTATCAGTAAATTCGAGGCTGATGACATTTAGCACTCTTGTTCGATGAGGGTTTGTATAATATTCAACGAAATCTCTCAGTGACATTTTCATATTATTTTGTTTAGTCACATCAATTACGTCTATATCTCTGTCTCCGCCTAAATAACATATTTAAATATTTAAAATAAATAAAAATTATACTAAAATTTGTTATATAAATAAAAATTATACGTAAAAAAATGCACTTAAAATTTTTCAAATTTTTTCATAAGAATTAATTTAGCAGATATTTAATAATTTTTAGAATTTTTTTAACAAATAAAATGAAACTAAAATTAGCCGACAGTCAAATATTTTTATTTTTTTTTTTTTATTAATTGAATTAGCAATAAAAAAATATTTTTAAAAAATTGCACTTTTAGTTTTTCAAATTTTTTACATGTGCAATTTTTTCTTTTAATTTTTTTGTAATAATTTTATTAATAAAAAAAATTGTCAGCTGTCTGCTAATTTTATTTACATACAAATAAATTATAGCAAAAAAAATGAGAACAAAATATTGACATGTAGAAAGAAATTTTAAACAATTATAAATGCAATTTTTTAAAAGTAATTTTTTGGAGCAAAATTTATTTATTAAAAAAAAAAAAAAAAAATTATCAAGTGACAGCTGACTTTGTCATAACTTTTTTTTTAATAAAAAAATTCTCTAAAGTCTCAATTATAATTTAAAAAACAAACCTATAAATTTTTCAACATCATGAACAGTAAATGTCGGTGGAGGTAGTGTCATATCCAAGCCTTCTTTATTGTCAACAATAATGGGGACTTCAAAGCCGGTTGTTTGTAAATATTGCAACGTCAATTGCTGTCCTCGAACGTGTTTGACAACTTCATCAGCTTTAGGAAAATGCCTGGACTTGAGCTCGTGTATAAAAACAGATGTACCTGTTTGTACTGGTTTAGATTCAGCATTAACGTCCGTGTACTCATGGCGGTGATTATTCATTCTTAGTTTAGCTAGAATAATAAAACAAATTTTATTGTAAAAAATTAACATGACAACTAAATATGTCATTGTATTTTTGACAATGGTACTCACGAAGTGATGGACCATAAACACATTCACACTCTGGGCAGTGAAATTTGTCCAATTCTGTGGCTGCGTACTCCTTAATCCCGATACACCTGGTCAAAGTCAAACAAAGACAATTAATTTTGTTGCTTTTCTGTAAATAAATCTTGGCATTATCAGCATTGAGGTTATGTCGTCCACAACAAAACAAAGATATCAAAGATAAAAGCGGGGAACTTTTGGAGTGTTGACACATTAAAGTGATGATAAAAAATTATGCTAGTAGAAAAGCAAGAAAATGAATAGTTTTATTGTTTAAATGATAGCAAATAGCGAGGTGTCTCCAGCGAGAAGCTCCAATGATCGGCTGAAAAAATAAAAACTTACTCTCCATGGTACCACTTTTTACAAACATCACACTGTATCATAAACTGATCAGGGTTGTAAGTCTCCCCACATAAACAATAAGTCATTGTTTCATCAGTCATCATGGTTTATTAATTTATTTTATTTATCACGTTCTCTTTAAAGTTATTGTAAAATTACTTTAGCCTCGTTGCCTGGGTTAATCTTACTACTGGTAGTGGGGAGGATATTTAGCTGCCAAATAAAACGATCGCCGCCATGAAAATTCGAGAAGCGACCTCAGGCGGTGCTGCCCTCTTCGGGCTGTTTTAATAAAAACTATAACACTGAAGTTAGCCGTCAGCTGTCAATTTTTTAAATTTTTTTAACAAATCACTTACAATAAAAAAATGCTTCTAAAAATTTTCACTTGTAATTTTTATTAAGGAACTTTTTAATTAAATTTTTTTATAATAATTTAATAGCTATAAAATTCGAAAAAAAATATTTTTAATATCTGTCAACTTCAGTGTCATTAAAAAGTGGCAAATTTAAAAAATATTTATAGTCAATACAAAAATTGGCAAGAAGAATTTTATATTTATTCTTCTGAAGATGATGTATTAAATATTAATATAAGAAGAAATTTTGAATTAATTTTTAAAAATAATTTAACAAGAATGTTTTTTTTCTCAAAGAAGAAATAAAAAATTTATTTATTTTAAAATAATTTTTAGTGAAGAAATAAAATTGTGAATTTTTAGGGAAGAAATAATTTTTTTTATTACATAATATCAGAGTTGTTACCAATTATTGGTGATAAATCCTCGAAATAAGATGACTCGGAAAAATAAATAAGTAAATGATGAATGAAATCATCGAAGCGTTTGAATTCTCGGTAAAACTGAAAGTTTATCTAATCAGCAAGATGATGGCCTTTCAGACCCTTGGTCAGCTTCAGAGACCTTTAAACTACTAAACTGTCGGGTCAGATTGTCAGTTTTACGATTCTGAGCGGTAGTAGATGATCTACGTTAAGCGCATCGCATTCTCCCAATACTCTCTACCACAGCAGGAAGTACTTGTTTAACGGATAGTGTGTGGACAACAGGCAGACCAGGGATTTTAGTTATTCTCCCGATGATTTGACTGGACAGATTATTCGAGCGTACAAGTCAATCAGTCGCCCTTATTAGTTGGCGCAGTTCACTTCTCACTTGAGTCGTGATACTGATCACCCGAAATGGCCAACAGACTTTTCATCTATTTACTTCTGATATTTTTCGTATTCAACGTTCCAATACTCCACTCAGGTAACATTATTCATCATCTTCATATTTTATTTTATTCTTTTCTTCTTTTTTATTTTTATTTTATTTTATTTCTCTGAATTTCACAATAAACTAATGCGCATTTTCAGTTTCTTGTGTAACTTCTTATCAAAAGTTTGACAAACAACATTTCATCAAGATCTCTTTCCAGGAAGTTATTTTAATCATTGATGAAAATTAAATAATTTTTAGAATTTATCTAAGAAATAAATTAGAAAAAAAAATTGACATGTAGAAATTTTAAAAATAATTTTTCATAACGAATTTGTTTATTAAATAAAATAAAAAAATGATCAAGCGACTGCTAATTTAATTGCAATTAAATGAAAATTAATTTAGCAGATATTTGATTAGTTTTAAAATTTTTATAACAAATAAATTATGGCAAAAAAAAATGGACATTTAAAAATTAAAAATACAATTTTTTTTTAAATAATTTTTTAAAACAAATTTGTTTGTTAAATAAAATAAAAAAATTGTCAAGCAACTGCTTACTTTAATGTAATTAATCATTGATTTTTATTTCAGATGCTGCACACGAGCCTCAAATTTGTGGCCGGACAAAATGCAGTGGTAAGTATTTTTCTTCTTAAATAAATAAATAAACAAATAGTCTTATTTATATTAAATAAAAAAAAAAAAAAAAAAATTAATTCAGTTGGCAGCGAAGCAAAGTTCAAGTACTCAAAAGGAATAGTATATAAATACCAGCATCAAGTCGATGTGAACATAAACTTAGGAAATGGATCCAGCACCTCAGAGCTGCACATTGAGTCTACAATATCTCTAAAATTTCTAACCCCCTGCGAAGCAGAGCTGCGAGTGACCAAAACAAGTATCCGTCATGCCACGCGAGGAAAATACGATGCAGATTTCCCAGATCGGTCTGAAGCGGACTTCAAAGAAGCCCTGGAGCACTACAGTCTCCGATTTGCGTTCGAAGACGGGCAGGTCCGGGAGCTGTGTCCCAATTCCGAGGACCCGATTTGGGCGATAAATATCAAGCGAGGGATTCTGTCAATGCTTCAAAATACCATGAAGAGATTCGACGTGGACCATCACACAGACGAGCTGGACGTAAACGGAATCTGCGACACGCGTTATCGTCTTCACGAGGCGCGCAAGACTAGTTTGATTATCAAGAAGAGCAAAAATTTGAACGGCTGTAGCAATAGAGGCAAACATTTGTCTATAATTCAGTCTAATACTTACGCAAGTCCTCGAACTCACACCCAAACGGCGCTGGTCGACTCTCAGTATGACTGTGAGATTGTTTTGGACCACAATATTTATGAAAAAGTGACTTGTCAAGAGTTTCATCGTCTTCAGCCGCTGTCCAGTGGCGACACTGGAGTGAGGACAGAAATTCACTCAAGCCTCGTGCTGGTTGAAGAAGTCGAAGCTGATTTAAACGCCGAGGATGAAGAGAACGAGTTTGGAAGCAGGGAAGATGATGAAGCTAAAGACAGCAAGCCGGCAAATCCTAAAATAATCCCCACGAATTTATTGTACGACCACTCAGCGACTGCTTTTTCCAGTCGAACGATTCACGGAGAGCTTAGAACGACGCGGGATTTACTGAAGAACATGTGTCTTCTCGGGTCTAGCAGTCAGCTCGAGCAAGCATTCTCGGAGTACTTCAGCAAGTTCGTGCATTCCGCCCGGTTCCTCGATTATTTGTCACTCTCTCAGCTGCTGGTCCGCGCGGAAGGAACTTGCGAGGGCGGAAGGAAGCATGTCCTAGATGCGCTTCCGTTTATCGGGACCAGCGCGGCTGTTAAGGTGATGCGTGACGCAATGCTGAAGAAAACAATCACCAAGGAGAGGAGCGAGTCCTGGATAACCGCAATAGCTCTGATTCCAAGACCAGATGCTTCGACGGTCGCGGCATTGTTGCCTTTGCTGGAGCTCGGGCGTGAAGACGCGAACGGTCATTTAAATCTCGTTTACTCGGCGGTCGTTCGAGCATTCTGTCTCCACAATATCGGAAATACTGCGAGCCAAAGACAGCATCCGAGCTTTTTGCACTCCGATGACTGCTTGAGCATCGGAGGAACTGGGATAGATCGATTTCTCGATCACCTGGAATCCTCCATTGAGACCGGGTGCGCTCCCCGAGCCCACGATGACGAAGAAATAAAACGAGTGGGTATTTATAGATAGCCGATTTATTTTCTATTAGATTTTTTTTTTTTTTTTTTTTTTTAGGAGGTTTGAATTAATGTTTGGGCAATAAATTTGAATATTTTTACAGACTTTGGAAGCTCTTAAAGCCATTGGGAACATGGGACTTGAAAGAGATGGACTGCTAGATAAGCTCGAGGTTTGTATGGAGAACAAAGGAGGATTTATCTCTATGGAGACAAGGATAGCGGCTATTGACGCCCATCGGCGCTTACCTTCTTGCCAGAAAACTCGTGACCGTGTTTTCCTTCCCTACTATCGGAATGTCACCCTTGAACCTGAGATACGAATTGCCTCTTATTTACAAGCGATGCGCTGTCCTGATTATAATGTTGTCAAAACGATAAAGCATACTCTCAAAGAGGAGCCTATCAATCAGGGTAAATAGTTTTGGTTTTTAGAAAATAAACTTTTATCTTAAGAATTTTAGTTGAATATTTACAAATGGGGTCAACTATTTTCATTTTCATTTTTTTTAACGAAATTACTATTTTATTTTATTGATATTTTTTTTGAAAAATACATAAAAAAATGAACAATTAAAAAAAAAAAATTTATTATTACAATTTTAACAAATTAAAAAAAAAAGTTTATAAATTTTTTTTGAAAATTGTGATATTCAACTTTTTTTTTTTTAATTGTTCGTTTTTTTATATATTTTTCAAAAAAAAAAAACATCAAAAAAAGATAAAATAGAAATTTTATCCAAAAACATGAGAGCCAACATTTTTTCGAACTTTTGAAGGCAAAAAAGATATCGAAATCTTCATTTTTTTCTTTCAAGACATTTTTTATCATAAATGCGCCGTAAATAATTACAGAATTTTATTTTCATAAAATATTTTTCAGTTGGATCATTTGTCTGGAGCCATTTGACAAACTTGATTGCCTCGTCATCGCCGACGAAAATTCAGGTCCAAAGTTTGCTCTCCGATCGGGATTTGAGCGATAAGTTCAACAGCGATGGAAGAAAATACTCCCGTAATTACGAGAAATCATTTTTCTCCGAAGAATACAATGTTGGCGGTACCTTCCAGGCGAACGTTATATTTTCATCTAAATCATTCGTACCGAGAACGCTGACATTTAATATAAGTCTTGACTTATTCGGAGAATCGGTCAATGTCATCGAGGCGACCGTACGAATGGAGGGTATGGAGTTCTACATTGAGAGATTTTTTGGACCAAATGGACCGTTTGCCAATGAAGAAATATCCCGGCACATAAATACCCTGCTGAGGAGTTTGAGGTCCGCCGGTGAAGCGGAAAATTATTGGGAGAGCTTGAAAACTTTGCCAAATATTATAGACAATAATTTCAATGACCCGCGGGTCAGTTTTTCCTACAAAATATTCGGCAATGAGCTGGAGTTTGTGATGCTGAGGGGCAAGGAAGAAATAGCCAAATCGCTGGCCTCTTTTGATCCTTGGGCGAAGATTAGAAATTTATTGTCTGGTCGGGAAATCCACTACGAGTACACAGGAATGTTTTTAGATGCAAGTTATATTGTTCCGAGTACCGCGGGCTTACCGGTCCGCTTGGATCTATCAGGATCTGGAGCTTGTAACTTTAAATTCTCCGGGCTCTTGGACAGCGAGCGTTTTATGAAAAATACTGAAATGCAACTTGTTGGAAATTTATCTCCAAGGTACTATAGATTTATTTTATTGCTTTTAGTTAGTTTTTTAAATAAACTTTGTTCTGATATTTATTTTATTCCAGTGTGAGTATTGATGTAACGGGAAAGATGACTGTAGACGCGTTTTATAAAAGTGCGTCGATGAAACTAGTAAGCAATGTTTACTCCTCGAGCGCCGTGAGAGTCGACCTGGACATTCAGGGCATCAAACTCGTCAGGCTAAATCTCCAAGTACCGAATCGTAAATTACAAGTATTCACAATACAGAGTAATATTCTTCTTGTGAATGGGAACGGGGCTGAGATTACGGAAAATCCGGCGTTGACATATATACAACTTCCCAATAAATATAAAACCATTGCCAATTCGAGTTGCAGTTGGCCAGTGGTTGAACAATTAATTGGTTTAAAACTTTGTTTCGACTATCAATTTCCAAACGTCACAGATATTGCCAATGCGCCATATTTCTTTCTGAATGGTCCTACTTTCCTCCGTACATCTATCATCAAAGCTGATCCAAGCGCTAAGAGTTATCTTTTTGAATACACGTGGAATGCAACACCAGTAATTTTTTATTCATTTATTTTTATCTACTACTTTATCTATCTATTTCTTCATTACTTTATTGTTTTTTTAGACTGATAGCGAATTGAGATTAGCTTTTGATACTCCTGGGTCATTAATAAACCGTGAATCCAGCGCGACTGTTAGTTTTGACGCCAAAACACGGAATGTCAGTGTTTTACTTAAGTCAGCAGGAAATAGTCTTGTAGCGAAAGGTTTGTTGTAATTTTTAAAAATAAACTACAGCTTAATCTATATCATTCTCACCAATAGTCAATTTAGGATGATAAGCATTTAGGCTGCATTCGAAAATACTCTATCTCTAAATAGATAATTAAGAGATGACCTTGTATCTCGTGAACTATTGATATTTTTAAAGATATAAGCTCATCCCGATGTTACACTTATCGAGACCTTTCATTTGAGTACCCACATCAATTTTTCATATATTTTAGATATTTATGTATATTATATATATATATGTATGTATGAAGAATATATCAAAAATGCATGTGGGTACTCAAATGAAAGCTCTTGATGAGTATAACATCGGGATGAGTTTATATCTTAAAAAATTTCAATAACTAAGAAATGACATTGTATCTTGTGAACTATTGACATTTTTATAAATATAAGCTCATCCTGATGTTACACTCATCGAGACCTTTCATTTGAGTACCCACATCAATTTTTCATATATTTTATATATTTATATATACTATATATATGTATATATGAAAAATATATAAAAAATGCATGTGGGTACTCAAATGAAAGCTCTTGATGAGTGTAACATCAGGATGAGCTTATATCTTAAAAAATGTCAATAGTTAAAAAAGTACAGTGCGATTTAACAATAGTCATTATTTAATAAAGCAAAACTTTTTATTTCAGGTACTTACAAGCGAACTGAAGATGAGACGATGATCAATATTGGTCTGGATATTAATGGAACAAAGCATTTGGACGGATACATTGGATATCAAAGAAAGCCGAGTAACCATGGATTTACTTACTTACCAAAACTCGACGTAAGAGTAAACGATGAAAAAATAGTCGAGCTATCAGGTAAATTTAAAATAAATATTTAATCGATCGATAAACTTATATTCATATTTTTTTACAGGGTCAGTAAAAAATATCCATAAAAACAACGTGACTCAGTGTGACATAGATCTGAATTTCCAGACTAAGAAAATAAAAAGCCGAGTACGCGGATACATTATGAAGAGAAACATAAGTTTGACCGGCAATGTAAGACTCGAGTACCAGCTGAAGAATATGAATAAAGAAACTCTGCAAATAGAAATAGCAATAACAAACCGCTCGAGCAAAACATTAACCCACAAAGAAGCTAATTTGAAGATACAGTCCAGCGCTTATCCAGAATTGAATGCAATAATAGACACGTGGTACCAGCAAGCTCTGGGTCACTTGGAGCTGCATATGGAGATAAACGGAAAGCCGCATTTGAAAGACGACCGTCATAAGCTGACGACTCAATTAGTTTTGACGTATTCTAAAGCATACTTTCAGAGTCAAGAAGCTAAAATGAATGCATTTATTGCCATCAGCAAACCGATTCAGAATATTGACATTAAAATTGGCATCCAGCGGTTTTCTATTGGCCCGACTTCTAAAACGTACTTATTGATTAGGTACGCTCCGGGAAAAGAAATAACTCTGGCAGTAAATTTAGTGATTCCTCGTGGGTCTATGTTCGCGATAGAAGGCCACGCGAATATGACAATCCCGAATTTAGATTCGCTTTTAATTGACGTCCGTATCACAGAAAAAGCTCGCGGAGAATACGACCTCGACTTTGCGGGCACTTGGTTCAGCGGACACAATGCGACAATTCGCGGTACTTATGCCGATAGATCAGTAATAACCAGCGAACGCCGCATCCTAAGCCACAATCTTAAATTAATCTTAAGATCACCGAGTTTGTCTCAAGACATTTTATTTAATTGCAAATATTACCGCGATCATGTCGATACCAAATTAGACGTTGTGGTAGAATATCTAGACGCTGATAAATACGCAATAAAATATCAGAACTCAATTATATCTTTGACGCGATTCTTGACCTACGCCGAGGCGAGATTTAAGAATAATGTTTACGCTGTCACGGCAAATATAGACGTAGAAAGAGAAGTCAGACTGGAGTTACATCTTGACAATTGGAGAGATGTTCATCTGATCGCGACGGCTATAAATCAAGATACGAGCAAGGAATTTGGTTTTGAACTAAAGTGGGACGCCAACCGAGATCCAGCGATGAAATTTACTACTCTCCTTCAATTCAATAAATTTTATCAAGATCATCTGACGCTGTCGCGCAATCTAACTGGTACAGCTATGATTTCTTACCCCGGAAGACTATTTACTGGCTCTTGTTTCCTCGGCGTTCTCCAGGGACACAATTACGTCCTAGATGCTTACATAGACTGGGACCCGACCAAGAGCATAAGAATTACCATCGACGCGGACTACGACCCGAAAAACTGGAAGAATTACTTCAAATTTGACAGCCAAATGCTGACGCCTTACGAACAATGGAAGAAGACTTCATTGAACGCGAGGTACCACTGGACGGGTCAGGAATTTAAAGCAGACTGCGGGATTAATTGGCAAGACAATCAGCGGTTCTTAATTCAAATTTACTCTAGCTCTCAGGAAACTAAAAATGTTATCGAGTGGAAAGCTGACTGCGGATTAACGAGTACTGTTCACTCAATTGGCTGGATAACAACTAACTTAACGCATAAAATAATTCATGACTCCAGCACCACCACTTTCGACTCTCATTTCCTCGTAAATTACAGCCCGGACAAAGTTATAGACTTGAGGAGTCTCTGGCATTTAAATGAAGCTGTGAATCCTGAGGACAATGTCACTCTCGCTGGAAATTTAAGATTCGTTTCGCCCTTTGATAATTACGAGTCAGGAGATATCAAGTGCCAGATGAGGATGATGTCCAATTGGAAGTTTGACGGGTACTCGAGTATTGAAATAGACACAAGAAGGTACACCGGAGTCTTGCAGGGCGATCTGACGCGCATAAAAGAGTCTATGGTGCAATTCAACATCACAACTCCGCTGGAAAAGTACTCGTTTGTCCGAGGAAGGTTCGGGTTGTCGGAGCGCAATAAGCATGTTGTTGCTGAGCTGGTCTTGCCCTCGGGCCCGATTGGAGTCGAGGCGCTTTGTCAGCTTTTTACGGCGACCAGTTATGACTTTAATGTCATGCTTCGCTTGTCTACTCCAATTGAAGCGCTGCAGAAATTTATGTTAATCACCAAACTGGCTAAAACAGAAGCTGACTTTAGGATTGGGTATAATAATATCACTGCGGGATTTACTGCCGTCTGGCACTACAACAATCTTACTGATTTCCACTACAGCTATGTCCTTTTTACCCCGATTCACGGACTTCACGAAAGCGGTGTTGTGGCTAAGTTAATTTTAACTGATAAAAGCGATGAAGCAAATCGCTTTTCTGGAGCTCTGGACACTGAATTTTCTATTAGGATTGTCGAAACTAAATTCGGGGTTCAAATTAACGCCGGACCTAAATTTTCTCCGCTTCAAATGCTCTCCGAGGAAGAAAGACTCATTGAATTGAGCTTTGAGCCGGAAGATGATGACTTTAGTTGGCGAGGTGATGTCGAGGTAAGTTTGGTATTAATTTTTACAATGAATTATTACTAGAAATCTGCAGTCACTACGTGACTGCCGAGAATTGTGTAAATAAATATATAAAATTTTGCTTAATTAAACAATGACTTTTGTTAAATATCACTGTACTTTCTTAACTATTAAAGTTTTTAAAGATATAAGCTCATCCCGATGTTACACTCATCAAGAGCTTTCATTTGAGTACCCACATCAATTTTTCATATATTTTTCATATATACATATATATAATATATATAATATATATAAATATATGAAAAATTGATGTGGGTACTTAAATGAAAGGTCTCGATGAGTGTAACGTCAGGATGGACTTATATCTTTAAAAATCGCATTAGTTGACAAGATACAATGTCATTTCTTAGTTATTGACATTTTTAAAGATATAAGCTCATTCCGATGTTACACTCATCAAGAGCTTTCATTTGAATACCCACATGCATTTTTAATATATTTTTCATATATACATATATAAATTATATAAATATATGAAAAAAATGATGTGGGTACTCAAATGAAAGGTCTCGATGAGTATAATGTCGGGATGAGCTTATATTTAAAAAAATATCAATAGTTCACAAGATACAAGGCAATTTCTTAATTACGTATTTATTTAAACTAATTTTAGATAAACGCTGCAATAGTTGAACCGATAATCGGTTCCCTGGATTTAGACAAGCAAGGACGGATGTATCAAGTCGCCGGAGTACTTCGTATTCCTCAGGGCGCGATTACTCTGAAGGATAGATTCGTGATGGAGGACTTTTTCGATATGAAGAATACGCTCGAAATAAAAACACCGTTCACCAGGGCATCGGAAGTAAATTCTCAGTACGTATTCAAAGTAGACATGGAGAACTCGGTCTACTTGCTGGATATGAATTTGCGGGTCAATAAAAATGACTCGACGACGTGGATTGAAACTGGTCTTCGGGGAAATTATTCATACATGGAGCACGACGAGGACGACTCTAAGATCCACAAGTTACATATAATATTCAATACTCCGACGATATTTATTGGGTATGTAGACGCTCAGGGGACACTTGAGCTCGACGAAAGTACTTATAAAACTAGTATTGCTGTTAAAACGAATGAGAGTAAAGCAGAATTCGCGGGATCTCTGGAGTTGGAGGAGGCCTTTTTCGAGGGCTCTCTGACCACCAGCATCGATTCGCCCTATTTTAGCATTCCCAAGGTGAAGATAGATCTTAAAAAGGACTTTTTCGAAGCGGAAAAACGTTTAGAGTGCAGCATTGAAATGGATAACGACAAAGAAAATCGGTGTCAATTACGCTTGCAGTGGAACATTAAATCCGAAGACAATGTTAAATTATTTGTCGGAGTTAAAACGTGGATAGTACCTCTGGAAAATATTGAATTCGACGTAAACTATGACAATAATTTATCACGTGATAAAACTTTGGCCGTGCAGTCGAAATTAAAATATCTTGAAAGTGAGTATAAATTATCGGGCGCTTTGCGTTCTAACGGCACAATCGATATTGACTTCGAAGGACCTCAAGACTCTCGGGGTTTCGACTGTCGATTTGACGGTCTGCTTGACTCAGATAATAAACTTACCGGAAAATTGATAAATTTAGGTACATCTAAAATTTATAACGTCGAGGGTTTATTCAACGTCGCTAGAAAAGACCCGGAGACTTCTAAATTAGATGCCCGGATAACTCTAACTCCGGAAAACGAACAAGAACAAGAAGAACCTCATACCATAAATTTTGTCCTTACTCGCGAAAAGTACGGACTGGATTTAAAAGTCGCAAGTGAGTCTACAAACGGCAGTGCATCACTCAGCTACATCAATCCGCTGAATTGGGACGTAAGTCTCCAAGCAGATTCTTCAACCAAGGAATCAGAGGTTAAAAAATACCAATTAAATGCATTTACAAGCGTTCAAGTTAATGGAAACACCAGTGTCTACATCAATGTTCTCACCCCGTGGTCAGAATTAGAAAACTTTGAGCTTGAGGGCAACCTCCTGCTTACAAATCACAGCGGGGACATGAGAATAAAGCACGATCTCAATGAAAATAATGGACACCTGAATCTAGCCTGGAAACTTCTCTACATGAGCGACATGTTTTTGAAATTGAGCGGCGGAAGGAATGACAAGGATGTTGATGTTCATTTGTTCTTTGTAAATCCCCAACGCGCTTTCCGAAATGTCAATGTGGGATTCGACATTGCGGTTGAGAAAGAACTGTGGAGATGCGCCGCGAATACCAGCGTGGGGTACCGCGATAATGACAACATCGACGTGGTTATCGCGGTTCGACTTCCACCGCCCAATAATGATGATCATCGGGTTTTAGTTAGTTATCACGCGAAGGGAGGCATTCAGGACGCGACTTACGTCGTGGGATATAATGCCGCCAAGGCGAAGATTAATTACGTTTCAGACGGCTCAGTAAGTGAAAATTTTTAATCAACTTTGGTCATTTATCTTGATTACATAAATGCGCTTTTTTTGGTTCAGATTCGCATGGCGGAAAAAAATCTAGACGCCCACGTTCGATTTGCTTGGGATGATTTACCGAGCAGTGCTATTAATAATCTTTTGAATGTTACTTTCGATCAAAAGCGGATCGGGCTGAAGTACTCTCTGTACACCCCTCAGGCTAGGAATGGAGAAACAGCTATTATTTTATTCAACTACGACGGGCAGAAAGTCGAGGAAAGTATTATAGACACTGAAATTTATTATCCAGCTCGGCGACGCATGGGTACTGCACACATTTCTTACTCTAGTTTATCGAATATCAATGGTACTTTAAATGTAACGACACCGATGCCCCGTTTCTCTTATGCAGCTTGCAATTTTATTGTACTTACAACGTTGTAAGTTTATTTTTTTGTTTTTATTTATTCATTTTTTTATTTTTAAAAATTAAGTTTTACTAAAAAATTTTTTTTTCATTTATTTTTTACTTAAAAAAATTATTTTCTATTTTAAAAAATTATTATTATAATTTTTTATTAAAAAAATTGTTTTTAAGAGTTATTTTTTATTTAAAAAAATTATTATTACAATATTTTATTTTAAAAAATAATTTTTTAAATTTTTTATTTAAAGAATCATTTAAAAAATTTATTTTTTATTAAAAAAAATTATTTTTAAAATGTTTTATTTAAAAAATTACTTAAAAAATTATTATTAAGATTTTTTGTTAAAAAAATTGTTTTTTAGTTATTTTTTATTTTAAAAAATTATTATTACAATATTTTATTTAAAAAAATTATTTTTAATATGTTTTATTTAAAAAATTATTATTAAGATTTTTATTTAAAAAATTATTATTACAATATTTTATTAAAAAAAAACTTACATTACAATTTTTATTTTTTAGAAAACAAACCAAAAGATTTGTCCAAGTATTTTGGGGAAATGAAAGCGCATTGTTCAACTCAGACTATTCTTACCACAGCGAAAGATTAGATTCAAATCTAGAAGGAATAGTCCAACTAGAAGTACCCCTTAGTACCCGTCATATCGCGGATCTAAATTACGGCTACAAAAAACGTCCGCAAGTGACAACGGGTCACGCGGACTTAATTTACAACAAAGAAAAAATAGTCATAGCTCGTTACAATTCGAAAGGAGAGTCACGTGCGGGCTTTGAGAAAGACAGCATCCAAATAACTCTTGAGAATTCTTATCAACCACTCGGTATTACGTACGTCAATCAATACACGTACAGCGCGGGTAACGCCGGAACAAATTACCCGACAGTAGAATGGAGACGTGTCAATGTCTACCGCCTCGACAATAGCACAGCTTTCAATATCGCGGGAGAATCTAAAGTTAAAACATTCCACGAGGGCCAGGAAATGCAATTCAAAGCCGAACATTTAAATCGCACTGTCAATCTTATAACAGACTACCGCGTATTACCGGGCGAATTCGATCATAACTGTCGCATAGAACTAGCTGAAGATGCCTGGGCAGCCTATAAATTAAATATCATCAATAAGACAACTGAAGAAGTCGACAATCAATTTATAATCATAAACATTTCTTATCCCTGGAGGAATATCAGCTTGGACGGATTTTACTGGATAGCAGCCGGAGAATTAAACTCCGAAGCAAAGCTTCATTGGAACAAAACCGCTAGCAATTACGCAGAGGAGGAGTCTAGTTACATGTATGACGAGGAAGAATTACTTCAGAGTAGCTTAAGAGAGCGCACAATTGGAGTTGCATTCTTGTGGAAAAACGTCACCGACAGCGACGATCACGGAGATAGGCAGATGGCTGTTTTTAGTTTGAAGCATCCTGGGTTCAGTAAAGACGCAACAGTAACAGGCTATTTAAGCAGAAGAGATAAGACAACTGTGCTAAACGCCAGCCTCGTTGTAGATTACTCCGATAATCCCGACAAACTCGTGAAGCTCTTCACTGTTATCAATAACGAGACACGTGAGCCCGATGAATTTCGGTGGAGTTACGTAATCAGCGGGAAGCATCCGCAAACAAGGCTAGATCTTGATATTCACGGGTACATTCACAAAAATTCAAGCTACTTTGTACAAACGGACCACAATGCTAAATTCCGACGCAGTTATCTTCCAGAGGAAACAGGCAAGCTCTACTCGAGATTCGATCCCGATAATTACCAAGTGGAGTATCATAGAGAGAGCACCGACCTTACTAAGCACCTAGATCTGGCTTACTACCCGCTGGACAAAGAGTATGTCATCAACGGCAGCATAATTGACTCTCCGAAAGATTTAAACGCCTCCGGAGCACTTTACTTGAATATTCCAGAAAAACTGACCTGGCTGATGGTCAATTACACGCCTGACTCAACCAAAAGCCTCCGAATGTACGGAAACATTCCAGACGCCCGCAATGGAGTTTTCAATATCTGGAGAACGTATGAGCGTGATCTAGTGATTTCAGATGTTGCTTTTTATTTGTGCTTGAACCATTCAAGGCTGGTCACTTCTACTCTCAAGTGGCGGCCTGAATTGAGGAGCGACTTGACTAACTTTGTAAAAACTACTTTTTCCGATTTTTACAATGATGTTAATAAAGACTTAGATTACTGGAAGCACTACGTAAGGAGTGAGATTGTCAGCACCACATCAGACATTTGGGAAAATGCTCAAGAGGATTTGCAGATGTTGGTTGAAGATTGGAATAATTTAAAAGAGCTTGATGAGGACTTAAATAGGCTCAAGGTTTATTTAAATGACTCTTACAATAATAACGATTTTTATATGAAGGATTTGATGGCTGTTGGAGCTTATGTTATTGATGAACTAGCTCTGAGGAGCCACATCGACTCGCTTCCGAATATTTTGAACGAAATTTGGGAAATCATGGGCGAGTCTGGACGAGCTATTCGCAATTCCCTTATCTGGGTGATTGAAGCGGTCAAAAATGGGTACAAAAAATTAACAGAGATTGTAAGTGCGATTCTAAAAGGAGAATCTATCACGCAGATTGCTAATATTATTGAAAAAATTGTGGAAAAGTATGATAAATTTATCAAAGACTTGCACGTGTCGTTTATCAAGTACATGGAGAATTTGTGGAACAAGATGTCTTTTGCGATAACTCAGCAGTGGGATAAAGTATTGAAGATGATAGAGCCGATGTTTTTGAGAGTTCTGCACTACATTGAAGACGTTTTGTGGAAAGCTAGCAAAGAAGTCGTGGACTTTTTGTACGACCGTAGGAATGAGTTGATAAAATCCCCTTACTTTGATCGGTTCACTAACTTTACTCAGGACGTCGACAAACTGTACCGCGACATAAAAGCCAATGATATTATAACAAACATACGCAAGTACTCGGCGATTGTAATAAATTTTATACGTGAGCGGTACTTTACTATGGTGCCTTTTGGGAATGAGCTTAAAGATCTGGTCGAAGAAATAGCAGCTGAAATAGCGGAGCTTAGGAAGCTTCCGAGTATAAACTTTGCGTTAGAAAAAATTCATTATATTTACGACAGAGTGAGCTATTTTTATCAGTACTTTGGAATTCAGAGTAAAATAGAAAACGCGATTAAGATAATTCATTCAAAATTGATGGACATAAGTCAAACTGCCCTTCAAGCTGAAAGTAAATACCGCGAAGCTAAAACTAAGTTTATTTTTGATCCCAATGATGGGTTGATGTGCTTGGAGCAAAAGTTGCCGATGTCTTGGCACGCGTTCAATCAAACTCCGGAGTTTCAGGAGATTCCTGAGTACCGCGCGTTGGTGGATGTTCAAAATTACTTCACTGCTTCTAATACGACTTTCTGGACGCTTTATTATCGCTACAAGCCTTACAGTGATCCTTACAATTGGCTGCCACCGTTCAAAGCTCAAGCGATGATTGTTGGGCGCCAGCATTTCGTCACTTTTGATGGGAGACATTATGACTTTGCTGGGACAGAAACTTATCTGCTGGCTCATGATTTTATAGACAACCAATTCGCTGTTTTTATTTCTTATTCGCCAAATGAAAGTAATTCTTCGGTAATTGATCACAAAATTATAGTGACAATTGGAGAGCAGAGTCTGCTCGTGGATCTTTTTAACGACAGCATTAAATTCGCGGATTCAAATGCGGTTTTGAGATTGCCAGCAGAGCTGAAGAATTCCACGGGGTTCGTTTATCAAGAAGAGAGCATTGTAACAATTGAACTGAAGAACAATCAGTTTAAACTCAAGTGTAACTTCAAGTATGACGTCTGTGTGATCCAATTATCCGGTTGGTTCTTTGGAAAAACTGCTGGGTTGCTCGGAACGATGAACAACGAACGCTGGGATGATACCATAGGATCTGATGGTAGAGTTACTGAAGATATTACCAGCTTCGCTGGTAGTTGGTCAGTTTCTCAAGCTGGGTTAGTAAAGACGACTTCTAACCTGGCTCACGTCGGCTACAGCAAATCAGAGTCTTTTGATCTTTGTTTAAATTTGTTCGGGAACCAAAGTTCCGAGTTTAACGACTGCTTTATGGTCGTTGAGCCGCAATATTATACCGAAGCCTGTTTGAATACCAGATCAATGTCCGAAGTATGTACACTCGCTATTTCATATATGCAAATTTGTGGCTTCTACGATACGTATCTGAGAATACCGGACAAATGTACTACTTGCACAATGACCAACGGCTCCAGTGTACTGGAAGGAGAGTTCCGTAAACTGGAAAATTCAAATGTTCCCAATTCTACGGACGTTGTGTTCATTGTCGAGGCTAAATTATGCAATGAAAATATCAGGGAAAACCGGAGTATTGATCTTCTTGTTACGCAACTTGATAAAGAGTTGACGGAAAATAATTTTAAAGACAATAGATGGTCTTTGGTGGTGTTTGGTGGGGATGGTGTTTATGATACTCCGAAAAGTCACACGCTGGATAGTAGAATATTTTCCGATGATGTCAATAGATTTGTTAATTACTTTGATAATATCAAAGTCGGGGACGGCAATCAGGATGTCTTTTCAGCGATTGGGTTCGCTTCTCAATTAGTATTTAGAGCTGGAGTTTCCAAAACGTTTATATTGATGCCGTGTTCTCACTGCGAGTCGCTAAATCAAACGGTAATTATTTAAAAAAATAATGACTTTGGTTAAATTGCATTGTACTTTTTTAACTATTGACGTTTTTAAAGATATAAGCTCATCCCGATGTTACACTCATCGAGACTTTTCATTTGAATACCCACATGGCATTTTTTTATATATTTTTCATATATACATATATATATATAATATATATAAATATATAAAATATATGAAAAATTGATGTGAGTACTCAAACGAAAGATCTCGATGAGTGTAACATCGGGATGAGCTTATATCTTTAAAAACGTCAATAGTTCTCAAGATATAAGGTCATTTCTTAATTATGTATCTAGAGATATGACACAAAATTTATCTTATTTTCTTAATAATAAAAACAAAAATTTTTTTTCAGCTTGATTATTCAGTACTGCACCAAGTTTTGCTGGAACACGACATTACGCTTCACATCCTCATGGACGGGGACTTTAATTTCAAGAAGCAGAGATTGAATAAAATATTCTACGGGCTAGACGCTACAAAATCTTACACTAAAAAAGATGCCAAGGTCTTGGTGGGAGATGTGGATCTGAGAAGACAAGTTAAATTGCCAAAAAGTGCTCTAGGATACTGCACCCCTTTGTCGCTTGAGACCAATGGCACAATTTTCAGCGGAAATAAACTTCAGCTGGATAAGCCGTCGTCAATTAAAAAATTCGCGAATGTATTCGCGAAAAGAGTCGCCTTGACAGCGCAATCTAGTCCTTGTCAGCACTGCGAGTGCACGGCTGATAATGACGGAGTTACTCGCATGGAGTGCATGCCTTGTGCCTATCCTATGCCTGCTGCGGTCGATTACGTCAGTGTAAGTTCATCATTAATTATTTTTTATCTTTGTTTTAATATTAATAATAATAATAATTATAATTGTATAATAATATTACCGCTGTATTTTTTTAGGAAACATTCAACGAAGACGATACATACTCACTGCTTCAACCGCTGGAAGCAGATTACGCTCAACTGGATGGTGAGGATGATTAAAATAACTTGTAGAACTAAAGAGAATGTTAATTAAAAATAATATCACGTTAAATCGTGGACTTAGTATATATAATATATAATATAATATTTGTATATTTATAATTAATTTTCAATTTGTATGTTTGAATAATAATAATAATATTAAAATGAGGTTTTTAACATCTATAGATATTATTCAATGTATATATAAAATCTATTCTAAGTGTTGTTTGTATATTAATAATACAATAACGACAATATCATTTATTGATTTACATATATAGTATATAATCACGGTAATTATAAAATATTTTATAATTACATAGATTATACATAAAAATATAACACATTTGGACTGATATATCAAATTCATTATCCAATTTTACGCATAATATAAAAAACGGCGATAGATGATATAGTAATAATGATAATAATAATAATTAATAAAAACTCTGCTCTCTTTAAAAAAATTATTATGACGGCACGAAATTAATAACGATTGGCTAGTTGACTATCCGAATCGGAAGAAACACAAATATATGATATTTACGGTGATGATATTTTATTTTCGATATTTACTTGGCCAATACGACTGCTTTATCGCTCAGATCAACTGAGTACGTATTGAGAGTTGGTCACCTGGCATCGTGGGCCTGAAGATGGTTCGGTGCGTCGGCAAAAGTGAACTTTAATTTATAAGCTTCTGCTACGAGAACGCCTATCTCGGAATCGGTCCAGTTTTGGGTCGGTAAATTTTGTAACATCAACATTAAGCCCTACAAAAATTAATTATTTATTATTTGTTTATTGACAATCATTCATTGAAAAAAAATATTCTTGATTGGAATGTAAATTTTCTTGGCTCAAGAAAATATTAAGGAAGATTGAAAATTTTTTGAATGAAGTCAAAGTTTCTTGAGCCCATAAAATTTTTTTTTGCTTCAAAATAACTTTCGTCTTCCTTAAAATTTTCTTGAGCCAAGAAGTTTGTTTTTTTCTGTGTTCTTTTTGGTGTTTTATAAATTATAATAACTGCTCACTTGAAAATCGGGTTGCGCGAGAAGATGACGCCTCCATCTGAGAAGAAAAGCCGCACAAACGTACAATTGAAAGGATGCAAAGCGATCTGACTCGGCGAGATATGTGTCCCAAAGTCGTATTGTACAATGAAGAGGTATTTCTCTGGTTAATAAATTATTCATCCATCTAAACGAAAATTGGAGATAATCAACGCCGTGTTGGTGTAAATGTTGATGAAGCGGCGCTGTATAAAATATATATACCAATAATTATCAATAGAATTTTTTAATAAAAAAAAAGGTAATTATTTACAAGTGGGGTCAACCTCATTTTGGAACATTTTCAAATTTTTTTTTTTATTCTGTTTGTTCTTACGGCACATTTATGATAAAAAATGTCGTGAAAGAAAAAATTAAAGATTTCGATAGATTTTGTGCCTTCAAAAGCTAGAAAAAATTTTGGCTCTTATGTTTTTGGATAAAATTTTCATTTTATTTTTTTTTGATTGTTCTATTTTATCATTTTAAATTGTTAATTTTTTTTTTATATATTTTTCAAAAAAAAAAATATATCAATAAAATCAAATAGAAATTTCGTTAAAAAAATGAAAATGAAAATTATTGACTCAACTTGTAAATATTTACCAAAAAAAAAACTTTAATAAATAATAAAAATACAATAAAAAAAAAAAAAGTTACCATCGATTCTCTGTATGAGTTCTTTTAGTTGGTTAACTTTGTGTTGAATACCTAATTGAGCAAAGATATAATTATCTTGAATACCATCTAGAAACTTGGATAGGCACCAAAAGCTGTCAGCTTCAATAATATCTCTTTGTTTTTGGTCCAGCGAGGCTACATCGTAATTCTCAAGGTCTTGCCAAGCGGAAACCGGCAGGGCTTCTTGCAGAAAAACCAGGAAGAATGGTGTTACCAGGTCATTCATGCCCTTGAGTCATTTTTAAATAAATTTAACAGCATGAAAAAAAACTTGTAAGTAAGCTTTAGTAATCGACATTGAAGTAAAGTATACCTGGACATAACCAGACGCGGGGTGTCGTATCGCCCATATGTATAGTATCCTCTCGAATATCAGTTGCACGGTCTTCTGTTGGAACAACGAAATCAGAGGAGACATTCGGGGGATATCAATATGAATTTGTCGATATGTATCTTGAAAAGCTTCATCTCTTTCAACGTCATAGTACTGCTTCACGAGGCTCAAGTAATCCAAGCGTTTACGCTCCAGTACTTGTTGACGTCTCTCCAAATTAGCCGGCAAATATTCCTGAAAATTAAATAATTTACACTAGCAACCTTGCAGTCACTATGTCCCTTGTGGACTATAAATAAATAAAATTTTGCTTTATTAAATAATGACTTTTGTTAAATTGCACTTTACTTTCTTAATTATTGATGTTTTTAAGGATATAAGCTCATCCTGATGTTACACTCATCAAGAGCTTTCATTTGAGTACCCACATGTATTTTTGATATATTTTTCATATATACATATATATAATATATATAAATATACAAAATATATGAAAAATTGATATGGGTACTCAAATGAAAGCTTTCGATGAGTGTAACATCGGGATGAGCTTATATCTTTAAAAACGTCAATAGTTATCAAGATACAAGGTCATTTCTTAATTATGTATCTAGAGATATGACTATCCTGAACACAAAATTTTTCTTATTCTCTTAATAATATAGATTCAATAATTAAATTAACATAAAGATTTAAAAGTTAATAAATTTACCGATAAAAGTCTCCAAATAATAGACCGTAACTTGGCTGGTACTCCAGACCAGGACAATTGCCGTAACTCGTCTAAATTAAGAAGCGAAGCGTCCAAGAGACTTTGAAATTTATCCACTTTACTTTCACCGTCTTGCTCCTTAAATGGTACAAAATATCTAGAAGGCGTCGAGGACGGTCTGAAAGCTTGAGGTCTACCTGGGTAATGTGAGTTACCTCGATAAGGCGAGCATACCATTTTTTCTTTAACCTGAGTGTCTGTTCCTGTTTGTAAATTGTTGCATCTACTGCGACTGCTTGGGCACACGACAGTCGTGTTGGTGCGGTCATTACGAAGATGGAGCGGTTGGACAGCAAGTCGCTGCAACGCCTCCATTCTTTTTTCTTCTGGTATTATTTCCTGAGTTTTCCTCACTTGGTAGTCTTGAATCGCTAAATTGTTGTCACTACGACCCTCGCCGCTGCGGTGACTGTTAATCACGCTCATCGCAGCGAACTGACTCACGCGTTTGGATATTTTTACGTCGGAAACCATGCAAAACTCGTCATCTCCAGAGTCCCAGGCGTCGTCGACACTCTCCTGGAAGTCTCGGAACGAAGCTGCACTGCTGCCAGCACCAATCGCTCCTCCATTGCCACCTGGCAAGTTACTCGCGCTGGACATTTTTAGTTGGCGGTTGTCTTGCTTCAAACTCGGCCTGAAATTTTTAATTAAAAAATTTATTAAAGTTCTGAGTAATTAATTTTTTTATTTAGTTTTAATGACACTAAAGTTAGCAGTCACTTGACAATTTTTTAATTTTATTTAACAAAAAAATTTACTCTAAAAAATTATTTTTTAAATTGCATTTTTCATTTTTTAAAATTTCTACATGTCAATTTTTTTTTGCTATAATTTATTTGTTAAAAAAATTATTAAATATCTTCTAAATTAATTTCAATGAAAATTAAGTTAGCCGACATTTAAAAATTAAAAAAATGATTACAAAAAAATAAAAAAAAATTTTCATTTGTAAAAAAATTTAAAAACTGTAAGTGCAATTTTTAAAAAATATTTTTTTGTTCTAATTTAATTATTAAAAAAAAATCAAAAAATTAAAAACGTCGGCTAACTTTAGTATTATTAAATTTCATTTAATTTTAAAATACATACCTTCCTGGAACAGCTCGCGCATTTTTTTTCCAAAATGATTGTTGATTATTTACTTGATTCCGGTAGCCACGATTTTCCATATTGCGAAAAATTCCTACACGTTCATTTTAAATATTTCGTAATATTTGTAGATCAACTCACGATAACTCCTCATAACGTCTGTTATGACTGTCATAAAAAAATATAAAATCAATTACTATCATTACTCTATTATAAAAAAAAAAAAAAAAAAAATTATATAGTGACATTATATTTAAAAATTTAGGTTATGTTAGTGATACAAAAATATACTCAACTGTTAAATAAATCAAAATATTATCATTGCACTTGATAATTTTCCGATGAATTTTATTAAAATTCACTGTTGTTAAATACTTTCTTACAAGGACACTGTAATTACTTGATAACAGCGAATTAGACAACATGGCACGTCATCGTACGAAAAGTATAAAAAATTAAATAAGTAGCAATCGTATTACCACTCACTCAAGAAGACATATCGGTACTTTGTTATTAAGTATTTACCTAAGTACTCTTATAAATAAATTACAAACAAATATAGTTGGATAAAAAAAAAATTCTTAAGTAGCTATTATATGTATAGTTATTGTATTGGATGTGTGGCAATTTTAACAGCCCGCAATTTGTAGCTGCAGGTGCTGCCACCACCGATGAATCTTGAACATGTTATTGTCATCATACCATTGTCTTTATGATTATTGTTATTCTTATTTTTGTTTTATTGTAAGCATGATATAAATGTCAATCATTATTCATAAGGCCATTAAAATTATTTAAAATTGTTTTTTTGATAAATATACTTACTCATAATTAATAATAATATTTTTTATGCAATTTAATATAACGGTAAGATGAATTTCAATGATGTTTTGCTTTTTTTTTTTTTAAATTTTATTTATATCAGAAGAAAATTAAGAAATTACATGCTTTTAACTTAATTAAATTTTTGCAAAGTTATTAAATATTTTAATCAACAAAATAAACGTTTCCTTGTATTACAATAATTAATTTTATCGATAATTCTAGCAATTATGTTTATCAAGAAAATTTCAGGTATCGCAAAGAGTTTTACTTATATAAATAAGTCAACATTAAATATTTATTTGTAAAAATTTGCAAAAATTCATACAGCAAAATGTTTAATAAAAACATGAAAATTTTCTAAATCATTGAATAATTTTTTTAAACATCAAATAAAAAAAATTTAACAACAGTTAATCATAAAATTACAATGCTGATAAATACGAAATAAAGGATCCCAGCGATACTAGATGAATGAAGAAATAATTTTGAGTGGAATTGAAATCCAAACATCTGGTTAATTAAAGAAAAAATAGCAATCTCCCAAAGATTGATCTTATAAATGATGGAATAAATGATTTCATTCCTTCTTCTAATTCCTCTCCCTGTACGTTCTCCATCATATTGTCTTCTCCTTCTACACCTTCTTGATACTCTCGTTGTTGTTGGTCTTGTTGTTGTTGTTGTTGTTGTTGTTGTTGTTGTTGTTCTTGATCTTGTTCTTGTTGTTCTTGTTCCTCTTGCTGTTGTTCTGGTTGTTGTTCTTGTCGTTCTTGTTCTTGTTCTTGTTCCTCTTGTTGTTGTCGTTCTTGTTCCTCTTGTTGTTGTCGTTCTTGTTCCTCTTGTTGTTGTCGTTCTTGTTCCTCTTGTTGTTGTCGTTCTTGTTCCTCTTGTTCTAGTCGTTCTTGTTCTTCTTGTTCTTTTCGTTCTTGTTCCTCGTGTTCTTGTCGTTCTTGTTCCTCCTGTTCTTGTCGTTCTTGTTCCTCTTGTTCTTCTTGTTGTTGTCGTTCTTGTTCTTCTTGTTCCTCTTGGTCTAGTCGTTCTTGTTCCTCTTGTTCTTGTCGTTCTTGTTCCTCCTGTTCTAGTCGTTCTTGTTCTTCTTGTTCGTGTCGTTCTTGTTCTTCTTGTTCTTGTCGTTCTTGTTCCTCTTGTTCTTGTTCCTCCTGTTCTTGTCGTTCTTGTTCCTCTTGCTCTTCTTGTTGTTGTCGTTCTTGTTCTTCTTGTTCTTGTTCCTCTTGTTCTTGTCTTTCTTGTTCCTCTTGTTCTTGCCGTTCTTGTTCCTCTTGTTCTAGTCGTTCTTGTTCTTCTTGTTCTTGTCGTTCTTGTTCCTCTTGTTGTTGTCGTTCTTGTTCCTCTTGTTGTTGTCGTTCTTGTTCTTCTTGTTCTTGTCGTTCTTGTTCTTCTTGTTCTTGTCGTTCTTGTTCTTCTTGTTCTTCTTGTTCTTGTTCCTCTTGCTCTTGTCGTTCTTGTTCCTCTTGTTCCTCTTTTTCTTGTCGTTCTTGTTCCTCCTGTTCCTCTTGTTCTTGTCGTTCTTGTTCCTCTTGTTCTTGCCGTTCTTGTTCTTGTTCCTCTTGTTCTTGCCGTTCTTGTTCTTGTTCCTCTTGTTCTTGCCGTTCTTGTTCCTCTTGTTCTTGTTCCTCCTGTTCTTGTCGTTCTTGTTCCTCTTGTTCTTCTTGTTGTTGTCGTTCTTGTTCCTCTTGTTGTCGTTCTTGTTCCTCTTGTTCTTCTTGTTCCTCTTGTTCTTCTTGTTCCTCTTGTTCTTCTTGTTGTTGTCGTTCTTGTTCCTCTTGTTCTTTTCGTTCTTGTTCCTCTTGTTCTTGTCGTTCTTGTTCCTCTTGTTCTTGTCGTTCTTGTTCCTCTTGTTCTTGTCGTTCTTGTTCCTCTTGTTCTTGTCGTTCTTGTTCCTCCTGTTCTTGTTCCTCCTGTTCTTGTCGTTCTTGTTCCTCTTGCTCTTCTTGTTGTTGTCGTTCTTGTTCTTCTTGTTCTTGTTCCTCCTGTTCTTGTCGTTCTTGTTCCTCTTGCTCTTCTTGTTGTTGTCGTTCTTGTTCTTCTTGTTCTTGTTCCTCCTGTTCTTGTCGTTCTTGTTCCTCTTGCTCTTCTTGTTCTTGTTCCTCTTGCTCTTCTTGTTCTTGTCGTTCTTGTTCCTCTTGTTCATCTTGTTCTTGTTCCTCTTGTTCTAGTCGTTCTTGTTCTTCTTGTTCTTGTTCCTCTTGTTCTTGCCGTTCTTGTTCCTCTTGTTCTTGTTCCTCCTGTTCCTCTATTTCTTCTTGTTCTTGTTCTTCTTGTTCTTGTCCTTCTTGTTCATCTTGTTGTTGTTGTTCTTGTTCTTCTTGTTCTTGTTCCTCTTGTTCCTCTACTTCTTCTTGTTCTTCTTGTTCTAGTCCTTCTTGTTCATCTTGTTCTTGTTCCTCTTTTTCTTGTCGTTCTTGTTCCTCTTGTTCTAGTCGTTCTTGTTCTTCTTGTTCTTGTTCCTCTTGTTCTTCTTGTTCTTGTTCCTCTTGTTCTTGCCGTTCTTGTTCCTCTTGTTCTTGTTCCTCCTGTTCCTCTATTTCTTCTTGTTCTTGTTCTTCTTGTTCTAGTCCTTTCTTGTTCCTCTTGTTCTTGTTCTTCCTGTTCTTGTGGTTCTTGTTCCTCTTGTTCTTCTTGTTGTTGTCGTTCTTGTTCCTCTTGTTCTTGTTCTTCTTGTTCTAGTCGTTCTTGTTCCTCTTGTTCTTGTCGTTCTTGTTCCTCCTGTTCTTGTTCCTCCTGTTCTTGTCGTTCTTGTTCCTCTTGCTCTTCTTGTTGTTGTCGTTCTTGTTCTTCTTGTTCTTGTTCCTCCTGTTCTTGTCGTTCTTGTTCCTCTTGCTCTTCTTGTTCTTGTCGTTCTTGTTCCTCTTGTTCATCTTGTTCTTGTTCCTCTTGTTCTAGTCGTTCTTGTTCTTCTTGTTCTTGTTCCTCTTGTTCTTGCCGTTCTTGTTCCTCTTGTTCTTGTTCCTCCTGTTCCTCTATTTCTTCTTGTTCTTGTTCTTCTTGTTCTAGTCCTTCTTGTTCCTCTTGTTCTAGTCGTTCTTGTTCTTCTCCTTCTTGCCGTTCTTGTTCCTCTTGTTCTTGTTCTTCCTGTTCTTGTGGTTCTTGTTCCTCTTGTTCTTCTTGTTGTTGTCGTTCTTGTTCCTCTTGTTCTTGTTCTTCTTGTTCTAGTCGTTCTTGTTCCTCTTGTTCTGGTCGTTCTTGTTCCTCTTGTTCTTGTTCTTCTTGTTCTAGTCGTTCTTGTTCCTCTTGTTCTGGTCGTTCTTGTTCCTCTTGCTCTTCTTGTTGTTGTCGTTCTTGTTCTTCTTGTTCTTGTTCCTCCTGTTCTTGTCGTTCTTGTTCCTCTTGCTCTTCTTGTTCTTGTCGTTCTTGTTCCTCTTGTTCATCTTGTTCTTGTTCCTCTTTTTCTTGTCGTTCTTGTTCCTCTTGTTCTAGTCGTTCTTGTTCTTCTTGTTCTTGTTCCTCTTGTTCTTGTTCCTCCTGTCCCTCTTGTTCTTCTTGTTGTTGTCGTTCTTGTTCCTCTTGTTCTTGTTCTTCTTGTTCTAGTCGTTCTTGTTCCTCTTGTTCTAGTCGTTCTTGTTCTTGCCGTTCTTGTTCCTCTTGTTCTTGTTCCTCCTGTTCTTGTGGTTCTTGTTCCTCTTGTTCTTCTTGTTGTTGTCGTTCTTGTTCCTCTTGTTCTTGTTCTTCTTGTTCTAGTCGTTCTTGTTCCTCTTGTTCTTGTCGTTCTTGTTCCTCTTGTTCTTCTTGTTGTTGTCGTTCTTGTTCCTCTTGTTCTGGTCGTTCTTGTTCCTCTTGTTCTAGTCGTTCTTGTTCTTCTTGTTCTTGTCGTTCTTGTTCTTCTTGTTCTTGTCGTTCTTGTTCCTCTTGTTCTTGCCGTTCTTGGTCCTCTTGTTCTTGTCGTTCTTGTTCTTCTTGTTCTTCTTGTTCTTGTCGTTCTTGTTCCTCTTGTTCTTCTCGTTGTTGTCGTTCTTGTTCTTCTTGTTGTTGTCGTTCTTGTTCCTCTTGTTCTAGTCGTTCTTGTTCTTGTCGTCCTTGTTCCTCTTGTTCTAGTCGTTCTTGTTGTTGTCGTTCTTGTTCCTCTTGTTCTTGTTGTTCCTCATCTTCATCCGAATCTTCTTCTTCTTCCCCGTATAATTTTTCTCCCAATTCTTTATCTAATCCTTCTTCAGACCCTTGTCCTTCTCTTGATCCAGCTCCTCCTCTTTCTCCTTGTTCTTCATATCCAACATCACGTTTTATAGCTAAAATAACAAAATCTTACTTTATAAATAATTTTCAAGTAATAATTATATTTTTTTTACTTTTAACTTGAGGCAAACATTCAGCGCTAAATTCATGGAAAATTAAATCAACCAACATCCTTCTTAAACCCAAAAATATGAAAATGTACTTACGGCCTGCATTGATGATACTTATTGCTGTGATTATCAAAAAAAATATTAAAAATGATTTGTGAAAAGTCATTTTCTATTATAATTTTCTTAGACAAAAACTCTCTCGTCACTGACGAATAAATAAGTAACTAATGAAGAAAATTGCGATGGTTATTCACAATTGCTGGTAATATAATTATAGGTAATAAACAATTATTTGATAACTTGTATATGTTATTAGCCATTTATTGCTATCTACATGCAATATATTTTTTTCGATAAGCCTAACAATTATATTTATCAACTAATTCATTGTCATTGCGACAATTAGACTTCAATATTTTTCCTTTTTACTTTAAAATTTATAAATTATGTAAAATACAGAAAGAAAAATAAAAAAAAAATGTTTTTTTTTTTTACTTATTTAAACCACTAGTTTTAATAAGTATTATAAATAATCTTTTTATTGTTTTTTTAGCATTTAGTATTAAATGATGCATAATTTTTCATGCTTTTTTGTAATTCGTACTAATACGCGCTTTTTTGTAGCGACTGCTCTCTGGCGGAGGTTGTTTGAACAGAAAGCTAAAATGTGTTGTGTGTTTATTCTCATGGGATTATCATTAAAAAACTATATATAAATATTATATAGCAATGTTTATATCTGTATGATATTTTTTGTGATACTCATTATAAGAACTCTCATAAATCATTATACTTTGGTAGTTTGTAATTAATTTTTTATCAATGAACGATAAACGAGTGAGGTTAGAAAAGTTTACTCCAAAAAATGCGGTAATTATTCACCTTTTTTAATTTAATTAATTAATATCGTGTTATTAATTACAAAATAAATTATTTTAGGACTCATCAAGTAGTTCTTGCAGCACGTCCTCTTTTTCCGAGGACGAGACTGATGATAAACCGCTGAAGCCGATCAAAGATTATTTATACAATCGGAGAGAAATGTCACGGCAATTATTTATGTCAGTAAAGACTGAAAAAATAAAAATGATGTTACCGCAAACATTGAAGGTAAAAATAATGAAAATTAAAGTAGAAGATATTTGATAATTTTTAGAATTTTTCAAGAAATAAATTACTCCAAAAAAAAAATTGACATGTAGAAATTTTAAAAAATTAAAAAGGCAATTTTTAAAAATAATTTTTCAGAGTAAATTTGTTTGTTAAATAAAATTAAAAATGATCAAATGACTGCTAATTTTAATTTCATGTAAAAATATATTTATTATGATGAACATTAGGTTAGCCGACATTTAAAAATTTTTAGAATTTTTTTTGTTGAAAAAATTATTAAAAAAAAAATTAATTTTTAAAAAACTATAAGTGCAATTTTTAAAAAATATTATTTAGTTCTAATTTAATAATTAATAAAAAAAAATTAACAATGTCGGTTAACTTTAGTATTATTTATTATGATAATTAAAATTAATTATTTAAAGTTAATATTAATTAAAATAAATTAATTGATTGCAGAAAATAGATTTAAGTGAACTAGAAGAATTGTGTGCGAACGAATTATGCGGAATGTCAAAGTCTAGAGTCCTGTCAATTTTAAACGGCAAGCAGATGTTAGATTCTTCCAATACAAGTGAGTCAGATGATTCAGGACCTTCGTTAGAAATAATTTCCGACACTGAGGCTTGGATAACTGACAGTGAGCTGCCAGATGAAAAGGACAAGGTCTCGGCGTCTAAAAGCCGTAAGGTAAAAATGAAAAAAATAAAAAAAGAGCCCACAGCTTCCGACAAACAAGCTAAGACAAATTCTCAAAATAAAAATAAGTCCGCTCGTAAGCAAACAGTAGCTTTAGTTAAAGTTAAAAATGAAAAGGAGTCGAAAAGTCAGCCACAACAAGGTGAGAGTCTTCTTGATTTACTGGAATTGGAGATGCGGGCGCGGGCTATTAGGGCTTTAATAAGGAAGGAGGAAGATATCATTCCTAATGAATCAACTTCTAAAATATCTGCAAATGTTAATAGTTTACTAGATCAAGCCAATATATCATTGGCCGTCGGTTTGGGAAATAATTCAAGCAAGGAAGCGGATAAAAGCAGTGCAAGGAGCAAAGTTGAAGAAGCTGTTTCGCTCTCGTTGAATTCAAATGAAGACGAAGATGTGGTTTTAGTTGTCAAACCAACGCCGACGATAAATTTACTGTCTAGTGACAGCGAAGCTGAGGACTCTAACGTCAATATTAGTAAATCTAATGGTGAAAAAATAGAGACGAGTACTGAATGTTATTTAACAGATAAAAATAATAAAGAAGAAAATCAGGATAAATTGTCAGACTCTTTAAATATTAATAAAATTAATCAAGATAATGATGTTAATAATAAATCTTCGGGTAGTACTAATAGCGAATCGAAGGACAAATCTCAAGACTCGGCAATAACTAAAGTGCCAAGTGATAATAAGTCAAGTGAGTTATATAAAGAAAAGTCGAAAAAAATTAATGAACCATCAAAAGTATTGGAAGAAAGTGGTAACTCAATAATCTTGCACGACGAAGATGAAATAATAGATCTGGATAATTACTCAGATGATATGGATGAAATAGAAAATGATAAAATAGTTTCATCGTCTGTCAAAAACAATCCGAGTAAAGTTGAGGTAAAATTTACTGTCGAAAGCAACTCGACTGAAAGTTCATCACTCGATTCGAGTGAAACCTGGGCAACTCGTTATTATCAGACAGATAATGTACAAAGCGTTATAAAGGAATCGAAAATTCAATCGGAAATAAGAAAACGTTTGCGCGAGAGACAAAAGCTGTCTAAACTTAATAATAATAGTAATAATAACGGGAACTCTGTTAGCAAAGAGTCTGTTATAAAATCTAACGCCGTTGAAAAACCTATTGAGCCGGATAATAGTAAACCGACAGGATCAGTTGAAGAATATTTAGCTCTCAAAAGAGTCTCCAGTCCAGACGTTAAATCTACAGTATGTGAACAAAATCCAACTGACGTTAAAGTCGATAATATTCCCGGTGAAAAAATATTCCCAGTTACTACTGAGAATATTGATCAAAGTGCTGGTGATGAATCGACAATTGAACAGCCTCATGTGTCTCCATCAATACCGGTTCAGGAAAATTCGTGATATTAATAGATAATAATAAATAAAACCTATATATATATATATATATAGCCAGAAATTCCAATAATATAACTATTCTATTATTTATATCCGAAACAATGTCAAATAAATAATTTTTAATCAATCACAGAGACTAATTTATCTCGCACTGTAATCTATATTATTAAGAGAATAAGTAAAATTTTGTGGCCAGTGTATTTATATGATAAAATGGGTTTTCATTGTTAAATTTGGTATCGTTGGAAAAGTCTTGACCTAGAGTTGTACCTTTTCATAATTTCATATCATTCTCACCAATAGTCAATTTATGATGATAAGTATTTAGGCTGCATTCGAAAAAGCTCTATCTCTAGATACATAATTAAGAAATTACCTTGTATCTCTTGAACTATTGACATTTTTAAAGATATAAGCTCATCCCGATGTTACATTCATCAAGAGCATTTATTTGAGTACCCACATCAATTTTTTCATATATTTATATATATATATATATGTATATATGAAAAATATATCAAAAATGCATGTGGGTACTCAAATGAAAGCTATTGATGAGTGTAACATCAGGATGAGCTTATATCTTTAAAAATGTCAATAGTTAAGAAAGTACAATGCAATTTAACATAATTAAGAAACGACTTTGTATCTGTTGAAATATTGACATTTTTAAAGATATAAGCTCATCTTGACATTACACTCATCAAGACCTTTTATTTAAGTACCCACATCAATTTTTTCATATATTTATATATATGTATATATGAAAAATATATCAAAAATGCATGTGGGTACTCAAATGAAAGCTCTTGATGAGTGTAACATCGGGATGAGCTTATATTTTTAAAATTGTCAATAGTTAAAAAAGTACAGTGCAATTTAACAAAAGTCATTATTTAATAAAGCGAAATGTGTATTTATTTATAGTTCACAAGTTACGGCAGTCACATAGTGACTGCAAGGTTCCTAATTAAATATTGTTATTATTATTAAATTGATTAATACGAACTCCAAATTTATACATTGTAGATATATATTTATAAGTAATGTATTTTAGATAGGTTGAGATCGAAAAGTTATAATAACTCAATCTCGGAAATTGATTTATAGAGTCGGTGACGCAGCTTACCAGAGATGCAAAAACGTTACGATGTATCATAATGATTGCTGAGTGTGCGCGCATCTTGCAAAGTGATTATATATGAGGAGTGAGAAAATCGGGCAATCAACAATTATTAGATACTCCGATAACAAATTTAATTACATCGCTTAATATAGTGATGGTAAGGAGTAAGCTATTATGTAATTAAAATATCGACGTCAAGAAATTGCTCAGCCAAAAAAAGGGGATTTAATTAAAATTTTATCAATATTCTCTACCCTTTGACTTGATCAACGAGCAAAGCTAAGTAATGCAACCATAATGAGTTAATGATTGAGTTAGATTCATTAGCCAGTCATTATCGGCTCGATGAACATAGGCGGGAGCCAACGATAGCGTATATAGATATAAATCTCACTTCTGGGGGATAGGATGCTGCTTTAATACGTTTGAATCGAACGTGCGACGGAAATGTGAATAATACTAGGCATTGAATCCCTACGGCGAAACATCGGTTCTTTTAAAATACACTCTGCTAAATTAAGTTTTGTCTTTAGAATTTTTTTTGTCCTTTTTTTCAAGAGTTTCCTTATTATTCATCAGCTTTATCCACATTCTCCGTCTCCTGCATCGCATGGCGGGTTGGTTTATTTAGCAGAAGCCAAGAACAGGTATTGATAGCTCAACTGAGTTGGCTTGAGAATTATTCAGAGTTCATGGATACGTTTCTCTTTGCAAGTTGACGTCAACAATTTTTCTGCTCCAATTCAATTATACCTATTCTACTCTACTATACTGCGTTAATTCATTTACCGGCTTTTTTAAATTACTATTTTTATTATTTTATTTTCTGTTCTTTTCTCTTTCACAACTTGCCCATAATAACGTGACATTAATCCTATTTCATGCATGAGTACGAAAATACCCATTGACTGTGCAAGTGCGATAAACAATAAGCGATATGAATTACAATTCAATAATAAAAAGTCGAAAAACAATAATTAATAAAAATAAAAATATATAAGCGTATAATTTTAGTTATAAATTGTTTGCATCAATTATTAAAATATTGCTGAATCGTATAATCCGTTAAGTACTTTATCTGCCTGGTGACTTATTACAGCCGTTCGACACTTAACGTCTATATATTACTTCAATTTTTCATCATCCATTTAAAAGTTTTATTATTATTATTTTAATTTATGGCATTAAATTTAGCAGTCACTTTATAATTTTTTTTTTTAACAAATAAATTTGTTACAAAAAATAATTAAAAGAAAAATTGCATTTTTTATTTTTTAAAATTTCTGCATGAAAATTAATTTAGCAGGTACTTAATAATTTTTTTAACAAATAAATAATGGCAAAAAAAATTTAGAAAAAATTGACATGTAGAAAATTAAAATAATTAAAAATGCAATTTTTTTTAAATAATTTTTTTGAACAAAATATAATACTAAAGTTAAACGACAATTAAATTTTTTTTTTTATTAATTAAATTAGAATAAAAAAATTTTTTTTAAAAATTGCACTTAGAAGTTTTAAAGTTTTTTACAAGTGAATTTATTTTTTTTTATTTTTTTGTAATCATTTCTTCAATAAAAAAAAATTTCTAAATGTTGGCTAACTTAATTTTCATGAACAAAATTGTTTATTAAAGTTTAATAAATATCTGTTAAATTAATTATAATTTTTTTATTTAAAAAAAAACTTACCGGCGTCTTGTGTTTTTCTTGAACTTACTGGAAATTAAATAGCCATTATTCCAATGAATCTTTAAATATTAGCATTGAGCTATTTTTCATCAGTACCTTTTGTGGTGCAGTGAGTTGAAGACCAAAAAAAAAAGCCCTGAGTTGGTACATTATCCTGGTGAGTAATAAAAAAAATAAAAAATGTGAATAACGACAATGCATTTGCGTGGTTCTTCTATGCGGCTCGGAAAAATTCTTTCCTGGTAACTAAGGAGTGGTAGTTGTAGACGGGCAATCAAATAACGATCGAAGTGGTTTTTCCACGGCATTGCCAAGGAGCGAAGTAGAGTGAGAGGGTGCATAGCCACCGTCAGAGAGTGTAGAGAGTTTCTCGACGTCGGGGGAGGAGGATCAAGCTACGAAAACTTGCCTGTGCTCTTACTTGCTGGTTACCAACCGAACATGACCGAATAAATCCTCAGGCGCCTAAAAAACATTGAAAAAAAAATTATATATACAATAATAATAAAAATATAAATAATAATAATAATAAAAGTATAAAAGAGCATCAGCAAGATGGAAAGGCGGGTGATGTTATGTAGGCGCTACTAGCAAACTGGCGTCAGTGCAGAAGAAGTCACCAATATGCATGGATGTAAGTATTGTTATTTGTCAACAATTTCATTTTATATATCACAATAGTAATGGAGGCATGTATATATATAAATATATAAATAAATGTGTTAAAAAGAGTTTGATAAAAAATAAAATACAGTATTTCTGTTTTACAGTTTTACAACAATCGCGTTCTCTGTCATACATTTCGATAATGCCGAGCAAAACGATAGTACGGAAAAGTTTTCCGAAGCACTGTTATTGCCTCCCTATTCGCCAATCGCTTTCAATTCACCAGTCGAAGCGTGAAAGACAACTAAAGAAGCAAAATAAAATAAAGTAAAAATAAAAAGCTGAAAATAAAGGAAAGAAACAAATGTAGAGATCTTACGGAGCATTTCTTCACTTCTTTCATTTGAAACTTTGAAGCTTTTATACATCTAGATAAACATCGTATTGAGGTTGCCGGCATTTCACGCTACCCATAAATTCTTAACCTATTATTGTTATCTGATATTTTATCCCGCATTATCATAATATAATATTGCATTTGCGGTGAATCCTTCCTTCCATAAATATAAACCCAAGCTAGGGAAGTATAAGTTACATAATAAGGAAGAAGAGTAATGAATATTAAATTGCGATTGTTAAAACAAGAATGTAATTCAAATGACAATACATACCTGGAAGACTGGAAGACTGGAAGACTGGGAAGATGCAACAACCAAAAATCGATGGAAAGTTGATACTCCTTAGCCACATCCGGTAAGCGAAATACGAAAACACTCGTATAAATCAAGTTACCCATTTGCTACCGATTCAGCTCTAGTCGAGGGAAACGATTCTGACCTGCATTGACGCCAACTAAATTTTGCCCTTTCCTCTTCTCTTCTTTACTTTTCCCTTTGTTCTTTTTTACATTTTATTCACTCCATATATCTATTCTAATTCCGGTGTTTTTCTTATGTACCTATTCTTTCCACTCTCTCTTTCTCCTTTTCATACTTTCATTCGTGTACATACAATCGCTGTACGAATTTCTGACAATGCACTTTTAAATTACAAAAAGCGTAACAGTAAAATGTACTCTTTTCATTATTATCTTTGCTGTCTAAGTTCACAGTTGAATTATTATTTCACCGGAAATTAATTCACAATTGCTCATTTTTTTATTAATTAAAAAATTAATTTTTATAATTTTTTAGGCTTTTTTTAGCTTCTTGGTAGAGAGTTATACAGAATCGAGGAAGCTTTTACACTATACGCATCAAGGACATGAGCTTAAAAAGCATATATAATCAACTCTTCAATCATGGTTTAATTTGCCGAGCAGCAAATTGTCCGCAGGTATGATGTCCTTTGATGTTGTTTCATCCGTCTGTACATTCCATGACTTTTTTACCGTCTGGCAAATTAACCTAAGGCTGTTCTTTAACACACAAAACTACATAGCAGTTTATAGGTATGTAAATATCAACTCACTACAGTCAGTTCCATATATTTATATTGAATCTGCAAATATATAAATATTATGGTTGTAATATAAATATATAAACGTCAGGGTAGAAAAAAAAAAAATAAATTTTAAACGGTAAATCTTGGTAAATAAATTCTTACGGCAATTTATTGTACACGAGTAATAAAGAATAAAATCTGAAAAGTGGAGACAGAGAGAAAAAAAGAAAAAAAGAGGGAAATTTGGCATGGATATCAAATAAAATAATAAAGATTTATTTACCAACTCTTTGGTAATGTTAATTTTATTTAAATATTTTTTATAAACTTTTTAGTGAGTAAATAATGTTATACGAGCTTCATAAAGTCAAAGTAAAAACTCGTTAAACTTGAAATGCATTCCATAACAGAATCCACCGTGTCAGTCTCTTGAACTCGATATAACGATATAGTGATAGCCAGGAAACCTAATACCTAAACTATATATCTGCTCTCCCGGGTAATCTTAATTTTCCTCAAGTATATTTCAACCCTCATCTCTCATAATATATATAATATAATATAATATAATATAACATCACGTGTATGTCCTGTGGATTCTCCTTGTATAGCAAATGACGAGAAGCTACATCGTCGCGAGCTGTAGTAATATATACACCAGCAACAACACTCCGTCATAGATAATTCCCTGATGGCTAGTTTAAAATTTCATTTTTGATTATTCCCCGGAGGGTTTGACCAACACTAGGCGCCGCGCAATCAAACGCCTAATTACTAATAAACTTTCTCAGCTCTGGGTGTTTAGTTGGTATACTAATATGCTCTCCAACTCCAAATGAAATATGTATTAAATTGAAACACTTGAGAAGTACATATTTGGTTCGTCAATAGAGTACTATACCAAGTGAGCAATTTTTCACATCTCTCTTCTACCACTTAGTAGATTCATATGGATAAGTGCTCTCGAAAAAAATAATTGTCTAAAAAAATAGTATAAAAAAATAGTATAAAAAAAAAAGGAAAAGTAAAAATAAGGGTAGATCGAAATATCTCTGAATGCGCGGAGAGAAACGCAAAAGTTCGTACAAGGGGTTCATGTTATATGTGTATTATGTGCTATTGTACATGTAAATGTATATAGATGTACTGAGTACTCTGATATCTATATATATACACGTCTATGTATATTTTATCTGTACATGGGGAAGCGAATTCGCATGCGCAGCGCAAAAGTGGACCCAGAGGGGTTGTGAGGGATGGAATTTACTGGATTGAGGCTTCGGATACAGAAAATGTGTAGAGTCGGTGCATTTCACATCACGAGGGCGGTTGTTTTCTCGATTTCATCCCCTGCAGTATGAACATCGTTGATCATTTTATTTATTTTTATTTTATTTAAATTTACGGTGTGGCTACCGTTTTTTTTTTTTTTTTTAACACATTCAATTCATCAGTGACTCCCACCGAAATTTCGTTATTTTAATTCCGTTTGTACACTCGGTATCGTTTTAAATAATTAATACAACTAACGAGTTTAATTTTGTAGAGGGTAAAGTGTAAATGATAATTATAATTATTATTGAGTGATTGATACGAACAGACAAGTATAATATAATTAAAATATTAATTAATGGGGGATTTTTATTTGCTGTATCAGTGAAGTGACTTGTGTTTTTACTAATACTAACAACAGTTATTATTTTATTTAAATTATTTTTAAATTAATGCCCAGACAGTAGTAAAGTTAATAGTTAATTTAAATTAAGAATAAAGTATTATATTTTAACGAGAATTCTCTAAAATGTGATAACTCATCTGAATAATGAATACTAAAGTAACATGACTAATGACTTTATAGACATCATAAACGGAATTTAATCTACATTTTCATTACTTAGTTGGTGTTTCAGTGTACCACAATTCAAGATTTTTTTTCTAATGGTGAGTTATCGATTGTAATTTATTTTAACATTGTTTAAAACTAGGTACCATTTTTCAGTAAGATTTATTTTTAAAAATCCAATCACTCTTAATGCGTTATCCATTATGCAAATTTATTTACAGCCTGAAAGAAGAAAAAATATTAATAAATTAGAGTGTCATAAAAATTATAAGACGTCATAATTTTACTTGAGATAACTTTTACAAAAGTTTCAACTAAAAAAAAGTAAAAAAGACATTAAAATTTTTCTTACTTACTTCACTGAGTAATAGTACTCAGCAATCGATAAAGTTATGAGTAAAAACTTTCTGTCAGAGAAGAAATATGTAAATATATATCTATAGTTATTGAGATACCTATATTTACGTTTATAGCACAGATATAATGGAGCAAAGAGCAAAGGCTGGAGACCCTTGATGACCCAGACTCGCCACAGCCGTAAAAGGTAATGTTGTAGGTGTAAAATAGGTAAATGTCCATGTCAACTTTGTATTTGGAAATATAGCGAGTGATGAAGAGTTGGCGAAAGTTTGCAGACATTATTTGCTCCATATATCTCCAAGCTACAACAAGTCTCTTCACCTCGACTATTTCTTCATACTATTTGGATTCTCACATTCACGTGATTTCAGGTAGATATACACGGACGCAACACAGATTAATCTAATTTAACCGCAACAGAATTTGCACAATTGCGAGAAACACACGCATGTGTTTTACATTCTCATTTAAGCTGTTGTTCACGGTGGGTTCGCTCAGAAAACGAATAATATAACTGAATTCTCTTCTGTCGGGCACGGTACGCTTCATACTATGGTACTTGCCCGCGTTATGTGTGTTATGTGTATCTGTCAGGACTGTGAGGAAGAGATTTACTCATTCCACACTCTATAACCACGAGGAGCATCTAGGGTAATCCATATCAGACCTAATCCACCCTCTTATAGACTCCTATAGACTCTGTGTTAAATTATAATAGACTTGCTGATACACAGTTCCACTTTCATCGTTATTTTTACTCACCTGAAAGTTTATTATTATTCGTAAACTCTATATATGTTTACACAAAAATAATATGCATTTATAATTTACGGATCTGACATCAACGCGCTGAAAACTTTTAATTGCATTTCCTCTTTTTAATCCGCTGTTTGATTTAATTAAAGTAAAAATTTTTTTTATGAATTTTGCTCCGCTGAAAGTTTACTCAGGACCGAAAATTGATTTGTCAGAAGCACAAAGACATTATTCTCGGTAGATTTACTAATTTTTTTTTCCTGTCACTTCAATATATATATATATATATAAATATCTATATATACAAATGAAAGAGTTGAAAGAGGAAAAAGAGATAAAGAGGGTAAATCCATATGCTCACTTCCGTGTCATAAATATTGGATAACACTTAACCACGCCCTCTCTATTATGCCGGAGACGAAAGTGTGCAACTATCTGGAATTAATAAAGCTAAATAATATATGATATGTATTTATGATAAATTACATTAGATGTTATGTAATAAGATAAATTTTATCTAGGATGTTTACTTACTATACGTGAGAATTTTTTAATACCAAATTTTATTTACTAATTTGTGTTTGTTTATTTTTATTGCAGATCACCGCTGGTATTTTATTAACTAACGCAGTTGAAAAAGTACAAAAGGAGAAACCAGAGTTATTTGAAGCTTGTTTTATATATCTACGGTGCTGTGCTCACTCGGATCGATCGGACTTGCTATTTTAATGACTTTTTTGAAAATGAGTCTAATATAAAATAAAATAAAAAAAAAGTGTACATAGAGATGAATTTTATGTGAAGAGAAGAGCCGACATTACGACACAACAAAACAGAATAAAAAAGGCGTAAAAACGCGAAACAAAGGCATGACGACGAGGCTTTGATGTGACAAATGTAGGCCTCACGTTTTATTGTTGGCATTGTCGGCCAACAACAATGATTATATAACTGAGGTTTATTACTCTATTATAAAAATAAATAAAAAAATAGAGAAATAGACAAATAGACAAATAGACACGAAGAAGAAATTTATTAAAATGGAGTTTAATTTAAGAATAGCTTGATGGGATGGCAATAACTCAAATGTAATCCTGGAATTTATGGCTGTAAAGTACAGGGACAATTGAAGATTGAAGGACAAGATAACGTTGAGACGAAAACTTGGAAATTCATGAGAATCATGATTTGGGGGCTTTGGCTGGCAATCGTCTTTACTTTAGCGTCTTACGCTTATTCTCAAATGACTTGGACCCCGATCTTTGTCAGCGGTGAGAGTAAGTATCTTTTTATTATTTATCTTGCGCACTCTCTGAGTTATAAGAGTTACTCTATTTTATATCACTGAAGGGAATAATTTTTCACGATGTTCTCTGGCTGTTTTTACGTCGCGGCTATTAGGCAGCTGAAAGAAAATTATTTAAGGGATTATTAAAAGTGCTTTTTCATTTTTTATTGATTTAAGATTTAATTTTCGCAAGTTCGTTGTACCGAGGATTGATTGTAAGAGAAAATTAGTGTAGGAAAAAATAAAATAATTAAAGAGTTTTTTTCCTCTTGAGGCAGTCGGGGGAAAAAGACTGAAAAGGATAATAAAAAATAGGTGAAAAAGGCCGAGGTTCGAGAGAGGTTGGTTATTTTGGAGTTAAGTGTCCAGAATAATTGAAATGCGGGAAATTGAAACCCAGATAAATCGAACTTTACCGAATTTTCAGGTTTAGCTTGAAATAAAAAATTCCATTTCAATATTTAATTAAAAATTGGAAATTTAGTGTGTCGTGAATATTGTTTTATTTCCGTAAAATGCGATTTTAAAAATAAATTAAGCGGCTGAGGATTTTATCGGTAGCACACAAATTCACGAAGAGCTTAAAAAGATTAAAAAATAAAACAAAATAAAATTACAAATGCGTGTTTACAAAATAACGCTTGAAACTGGCTGGCTATTTATTTTCTTCTTTGAAGACATAAAGGACCGAGTGTGTATGTAGAAAGTTTTTTTCATCTTAAACTAGCGCTCCTTGCAAACGAAAAACAGGAATTTACACAAATAACAGTGGTAAACCGCAGCGCTCGTCTTGAAGTGGAAAAAAAGGTTGTAAAAAAAATTCGATTCACGTAGAGCGGATCGAAAAGTAATTCCTTGTTCCCCTGAACGCTGATATTCTCCACCGTGTAGGATATATATCCTCTTCACACACACACACACTTGCGCCGTTTCATGACTATCACAATTCACAGTAGTGTAGAGGAGATTCGCGTCGGCGCCCTCTAAAATAAGACACGAGGCTTTGTAATGAGAAATCAATCCCAAACGTGCACCGGGTGCACCGAGTAACTCAATTTATATCCAAGTATATCTTTCCACCAACTTTTATTCTTTACTTCCCAGTCTCTCCTCTATTAGCTCTGTTCACCAGACCTACACTAGTACCGCCGGCAAGCTTACCTCACCTGGAGGACTTAATAAACACCTTACTCATTTATTTACTCTCTGTTTATAATAATATTCTCTGCAAGTCCACCGCTAATTAATATTAATGTCGCTTTAATTAAATTACCCGGTAAAATAATAACAATTAATGATAATTATAGATAAAAATAACAATGATTGATAACGATCTAATGCAGTTGGAGTTATAAATAGAGAAATGAACGCTGATGAAATAGAAATACCGAGTTATATTACGAAATAGAACAATCAAACTATATCACGGTAATTTTCCATGTGATTAGTATCGGTCTTTGAACCTATTGCATTATCATACTGCAATTAGCGTAATTCCATTATCTCTTGACGATGATAGTAATTATACACAACACAACAGTTCTGGTAAATTCATCATGTTTATTATAGTAACTTCATGCATGTTATACATTTTAGATTATTGTTATAGTAACCGCAGAAACAGGATGAGCTGTTGTTATTATTATTATTATTATTATTATTAGAATGATAAGGCAACTTTTCACCTACGATAATTTTTTAATTAAAAGTTTGAACCCCGAAAAAGTTGATTTTGATGAAGAGTTAATATAACTCTTGGATTAATTTTATCGGCATACACTTTATAATCATTGGTGCATATAATTATCCCTTTTGCACACGAAAGACATTATATATAGCTGGATTCAACCGAGCTGGAACCAGAATCAGGTAAGCATAGGGCTTCACTCGGATAAAAACCAGTAAGAAGGGGACGGAGCTCACGGTGTTAGTTCTCGGAAAGTTTAAATCGTTTTCCAATATCATCTGCCGCGTAGTCCACCTTGATAATTGGAAATTTCCTCAATTGGGGTCATTCAATATCATTTGTAATTGTTAGTACTTTTTAATTATCAACCGCTTATGTACAGTGGAAAACTATATAGCCAAACTCTATTTAACGAAAAACTCAATATAATGTAGCAAATACTAAAATTTTACATTATTATTCCTATGTTTAAACACTCTATATATATATATATATTATACATAATGTCATTTGATTTCTATGCTTCTTGTTTACATTCTTACAGCCTTAGTTGTTAAAATTTGAAGATTTAGATCAAACAAAAGTGCCAAAATAATTTATTTATCTCTTAAATTTCAATCCTACACTGATAGAAGGATTTGTTTATAGTTAAAAATATTTGTTAATATTTAACAAATCATTTATTAGAGACTATTTTTTAGTATTAAACAAATATTTCTTAGTATTTAATAAATCTGATATTCATTTATTAAATATTAATAAATCTTTTTAAATACTAAGAAATATTTGTTAAGGACTAAAAAGTGTTCTCTAATAAATGATTTGTTAAATAGTAACAAACATTTTTAATTCTAAACAAATCCTTCTATCAGTGTAGAGCAAGTGCTCCCTAATGACCATCATAATTAAGTACATTTCATAATGAGTACATATTAAAATTAATTTAATATTAGAATAATAGAACATAATAGATAAATTATAGATACTATAACATGATAACATAACATAATAAGTAGTAATGAATATAATAATGATAAAAATTATTCTTTTCATTAATTCTTCACAACATTGCATTGCAAAGTTTTAATAATCTCTATTAAAATTCCCGTTATAATAATTGTATGTATTTAATAAAAATCATGAGGTTTTGTGAAATAAATGAAATTAAATTATGTTCTTTTTAACGTAAAAAAGTATCCGGTCCCTTGAGTTTTGTTATATAGAGTTTATAAATTTAGTATAGAGATCTTTAGTTACAGTCGACGCTCTCTGTATTGGACCTCTCTGTATTTGACCACATTCTTCCTCTGTATTTGACGATTTTACACAGCTCTTATGGACAAGGACGAGTAAAATACAGAGAATGGTCCTGTACGGGTGAGTCAAATACAGAGAGCGTTGACTGTAGCATTATATTGAGTTTGGATTGAGGAGAGAATATGTAAATAACTATGGCAAAGATATAAATGGTGATTAGCTGTTGAGTTCTCAAAATTCAAATGAGAAACAGCAGTAACTGCTGCGCAGATTGTGTTGTATATAATAGTTATTATAGAGTTATGTACAAAGCAAGAGAATGGGGTTTAGAATTGGCATGAATGGAAATTCCGTCATCTTCGACTCTCTCTCTCCATTGTCTCTACGACATTGTCGAGGATTTCTAGCTAAGCCAATTATCAACGGTGCTGGTACAACCGTTTGAGATTTCCGTGAAACGCATTAATTTATGCATCAATCGAAAATATGGCAATCAATGTGACGGAACGCCTATATCGCTGCTACCTCATTCCACCACCACATATTCTACGTGTTTAATCTACATCTAGATGATAGATCGATACCGGTTCGGATATTTGAGGTACTGAATTTTACCTCTTTACATTTCTCTCATCCGTTTGAATTTACCTTCCTCACGTCCGTTAAATGTACCTCTACCTATAAATATTACATGTATAAATCAAACTCTTTATTCGAACAAAATCTAAACATTCAAGGTAAAATATACAACAAAGTGCATAGATATATTCCAAAAAAAAAGATTTAATTTATGTCCTATGATATTTTCACTTTTTATATTGTTTTTTTTTTTTTTTTTTTTTTTTTATTATAAATGTCTATAGATATTTAAAATTTATTGTTGGAAAAGTTTTGATGAAAAGAAACACCCAGAGTTGTCACTAGCAGCGTTTTGCTTGTCTAGTGAAACTCTATTCAGGGGTTTGCACTTCAATTCGCTGCACCCACTTATTCACTTCATCTTTTGTGTATTCACTCTTAAATCTAATTTATTATATTATTATTATTATTATTATTGTTATTATTATTATTACATTATCAAAGCACGAACTTTATTATTCGAAACTAGTAATTTATTTATAAACTCCCGGTGAAACAATTAATAAACATAGTCAATGAATAATAATAATAATATTACTAGTTTATAATTTAATCTTAATTATGATACTGAAGTTAGCTAACAACTGTTAATTCTTTTTTTTTTAACGAATAAATTATTATTTAAATTTGAATGAAAATAAATTTAGCACATATTTAATAATTTTTTTTAACAAATAAATTATGGCAAAAAAATAATTATTAAAAAAAAATTGACATGTAGAAATTTCAAAAAAATTCCAAGTGCAATTTTTTAAAAATATTTTTCTACTTATAATTTTTTTTTTAAAATTGTCTGCTAATTTAAGTATAATTTTTTTTTTTTATTTTTAAGCGTGGAATTTTTGTATTAAATTTTTTTTTTTTTTTATAATAATTCAATAGTTATAAAATTATAAAAAAATTTCTATTGTCTGTAAACTTTAGTTTCATTGTTAATTAAATAATAATAATTAAAGTTTAATTTGACTGTGCGGCAACAAAGTTTTATTGGTAAAATAAAACTGAGTAGAAAGTAAAACTCGATACGTCGAAAAAGTTATCAAAAAGGATGATAGGAAGACTGACAGTGGACGCAAAAGAGAGATTAATAGGACCGGTAAGAGAGATAGATAAATTGGATATAGTGGAGATAGAGGTGAGAGAACAGTGAGAGTGTACATACCCAGCCAATTAAAGTGTAAATGTATGGAGATGCGATCAGCATATCAAGTAGTATCCTACCGTAGTAGAGTCACCGACCACCAGCAAGTCACACTACATAAAACCTAAAAACATATCATCAATCAATATCTTCATTTAATTCAAATGTCAATACATAAATTCCGGTGATAAAAATAATTCAAAAATATTGCCTGCGATTCGATAAAATGTGACCACTACTCTGTTATTTTGGCGTCGACAGTCACCAATTATTAAAAAAGTCAATATTTATTGTCGCTGTTGTTATTGTTGTTATTTTTTAATATAATCACTCGACAATAGACCGATCAAAGGATAGAGTAGAGGGAGAGTGGTTAAATTCAGAAAATGTGTTTTATATTACATATTTCATACAGATTCATTTTTCAGGTCAAGTGGATTTTTGGACCCAGAGCGAAACCGGGTGTGCTTGCAGCTTCAATTCATCAAGCAAAAATTGCGCGTGTTGCGTACTATCAGGAGGATGTAGCTGTGGTAGCGCCATGCCTAAGCGATGTGCTCAGTGTGGCTTGGAACAATATTGTACAAACAGTATGTGTTTAATATCATATCTTGACTTTTATGATACCTTAATTAAATACACTGACAGAAGGATTTTTTTATAGTTAAAAATATTTTTTAATATTTAACAAATCATTTATTAGAGACTTTTTAGTCCTTAATAAATATTTCTTAGTATTTAAAAAGATTTATTAATATTTAATAGATGAATATTAAATCAGATATATTAAATACAAACAAATCATTTTAAATACTAAGAAATATTTGTTTAATACTAAAAAGTGGTCTCTAATAAATGATTTGGTAGCTATTAACAAATATTTTTGCGTACAAATAAATCCTTCTATCAGTGATACAAAATAAAAGAGACCGAGAGATAAATTTTAGATTAGAAATTTCTCCGTCTTTGGCTTTTAAATTATTGAATCAAATAAGAGGCTAGCAACGTGCAAATTAATATATCTCGATGAAGCTTTAATCAAGAATATCCCCTGAAGGAGTAAAACCCGGTTGGTTTACAGCTTGGTTGATTAATTTCAAATTTAAGTTTCAATGAACTTTTTCGATTTCCTTGAGTTCCATTGGAATCGATTTTGTCAGAGATATCGGCTCCAGGCGGAATTTTTATCGCATTTGGAAATCTTTATGTACACATACACCATTCAGACATCCCCCAAAATAATCAACAGATTTGTTGTACACCAGCCGAGGAAAAATCTTTTAAAAAGCGAATTTAAATAATCGGATTGATTACGATAACTCAACTTTTTTCAATATTTTCTATTTCCATTACCGGGAACGGGGACGCGAGATAAAAAACTAATTTAATAGAAAAATATTTAAAAGGCGAAGAAATTTTATTTTTTTTTTTTTTTTTGAAATAATCTTATAAAACTTAACTCTCGGTCTGCTTAAAACTTTTTTAATGTATTGCTTGTTATTCTGGATAATAAGAGATGTTATTGTATTTGATTTTCAGTGTGTAACATAACGTTAGATAGCAAACAACTTTTGAGAAAGTCTAATCGGGCTTTTGGCCAGATAAAATCACTATCGGTAATAGGGCCAACTGAGTGCTTTTACAGGTTTATCCCGGATATTGGTCAACGAGTCGAATTACAAATCTATCGTTTAATCTCCATTGGACGTCACAATGGAACGGCGTAAGTAAAAGATTTATTTATTTATTTTTATTTTACTTTATTTATTGCCGCTTTTAGATGGGTTATCTGACATTATAAATAGCCGCGTTTAACTGGTAAAAGAGAAACTTTGAGAGTACAATGTGCATGAGAAATAGCGGTTTATTTTTTATAAAAACTTCAGCTAACTTTTATATTTAGCTTTTTTTATTTTTTTTTCGTATACTTTACTTTATATTGCATGTGATTAACGGATTATGGATTTTCTTTAGGTGTGAAGGTGGCTGGCTCGAACTGGAAGGCGGCGCCCGTATTTGCGGTTCTAATGTTCGATTCGATCGACCCGTGGTGCTTTTTTCCGACAAAAGTGAAGCAACACTACGAATGCAGTGAGTCATATCTATATATATGTATATACTTTTTTTTTCTAACCCAATATTCAAATTTTAATTTCATTTTAGTTTGTCATCATGCAAATTATTTTTTTTCCTCTAAGCTTAATTTATTTGCCGGCCGTGCTCGAGTTTCGTGAGTGCGGACGATTTAAAAAAGACTAAATAATAAATGCCGGACAAAGAAGAAAAGAAGAGACAGGGTGAACAGAGCGAGGCGCCGGAAAACAAGCTGGAGATAAAATAAGTAAAAGTAAGAGTAATAGAATAGCTAGCTGCTGTAGAGGAATTATAAAATAATGTGGTGAGTTTTGATGTGGGCACTTGGAGTGAACAGAACAACGTTAAGCTCAAAAGCTGTTGAGTCACAAGTCTCCTCGACCGACAAAGCGGCGAAAGAGAGGAAGATCATTTATTGATTGTGCCGGGGGCACGTAACTGGGAAGTGAAACGCGGCAGGGTGCCAGACAGGAAGAAAGGGGGGCTTATCGACACGCCAAGCGATAGAAATGCCCGAGCCATGGAAAATGGAAAAGCTCTTTCAACCGACAAGAGCAAACATGAAAGGAATTTTCATCGCCGAAGAATCGCCGATGAATTGCCGATGTTGTTGCCAAAACCACTCACAGGAGCAGTCGCGATAACTTGAATCTCTTTTGCAGTAGCTTTCCCCCAAAATTCCTTCTCTTTATTATACACAACAACCTTTGTGTCTTCTTAGTCTTCTTTATATTACTCCTTATGTTTAAACTTGCGCTATCACTACCAACAACTATTATCTTTACCATTATCGTTATTATTATCATCATTGTCGCTGTTAAATTTATCCGCATTATTATTTATTATTTATATTAAATTATGGAGAATAATATAAGGTAATTATTTAGGTGCAAGTGAGGTCAATTATTTTCATTTTTTTGAAACTTTTGATAGATTTTTTTTTTAATACATAAAAAAAATGAACAATTAAAAAAGTAGAAATTTATAAATTTTTTAGAAAATTGTGATATTCAACTTGTTTTTTTTTTTTTTTAATTGTTCGTTTTTTTATGTACTTTTCAAAAAAATATATATCAAAAACATCAAAAAAAGATAAAATAGAAATTTTATCCAAAAACATGAGAGCCAAAATGTTTTCCAACTTTTGAAAGCAAAAAAGCTATCAAAATATTAATTTTTTGATATTTTCGATATCACCACTATAAATCGGCCGTAAAAACAAGCATAATATGTAAATAATTACCAAATATAATATAGTGTATCAAGTTTCTCAAGGTATTTATAATTAAAATGTTTTGTGTAATATATTTATTGTCATTTCAGAATTCACGAGAACACCACGAGATCGCAATTTTTAGCATATTTTAGTTTTGCCTCGAAAGCTAGCACGTCCGTTGGCTGGCCGATGAGAGGAGGAAAAGCTATTAATAATACGGGTAAGTTATTATTAAAAGTTCGCTTATAAAGTTATGAATTTTATCATTTTTTTCCAGCATTAGATTTTGTGATTTAACATTTTATCCAACATAGCATGATTTTCTCACGATAATCTGGACTGTCTAGCTCGCAAAAGGACGTAATTACAAAAGTAATAATAATAAAATAAATAATTTTGAATGAATTTACAGCTTAAAATATATAAATGAATAAATATTCTATATAGTGAGAGCGTAATTACGGGATAAAAAGGAGAAAGAGCGAAAAAATAGGGACAAATGATGATAAAAAGCATTAAATTAAATTTCAATTTATTTCGAGGTCTACTAATAAAGCCAGCAAGCTTTTGCTCTACAGAAAGCTAATTTTCTCGACTAACGTACGAATTTCCTTGGACAAGCAAAGCGACGTAATTTTCTCTCGTTGCTTATACATATATATATATATATATATACATCTATGTATATATATACACCGACATAGAAGTAAAATTATGCAAGGTTAAGTGTAGAACAGTCCAGGTCGTCTGAGCTTAACCAAATAAGGGTAGAACTGGTAGCACGGTACACTACGAGTCCAAGACTATTTAACTGTCCTGCACCACGAGTGCTAACAACGTAAACACGGATGGTTATGCTTCCTAGCAAAATTTGTCTCCAACACAATACCATTGTCGCACTGTCTGTATTTATCTGTATCTGTGTCTGATGATTATATACATAGAATAGAATCTATCCGTCCGCTACTACTATGTAATAAGAGCGAATAGAACGTCTACCTTAGATAAGTTAAGACAGAATTTACTAAACAAGAAATAATCAAATATAAGTAGTTGAATCGAGAATTCACCAAAGGTCCCTTTATACTTCTCCCCACTGTTTGAAACCTGACTCGAATCTAAAATTTCTCATTGAATTTCTATTACATATAACAGCATCAATATTCTGGTCCGCCAAATACGGAAACGAAAATTGCGACAACATCCTCCGTACAGACTTAGTGTATTGTAGTTTTCTAGTTTTTATTTTTTTATTTCTTTTTTTTTTTGCTCGGCCCTTGAGTTCTTAAACTCCGATCGGCTAATTTATATTTTCCCCGAGGGCTAATGAAAAAATGAAAATGAAATAAATAAAAATAATAGCATCGGTGATATTGATTGGAAATGAAATAATATTGTTTGTTTTCGATCGACTGTTGTAGATTGTGATTGGATCTTCGAGGATTGTTTGAACACAGATTGCATTTTGGCGAGTCCTGCCTATCCAGGGCTTTACCCGGCAAATATACGATGCCGCTATCTCATCAAGTCAAATATCACAGTATCAATTACACTTGCATTTAACTCCTTGCTTCTATCTTTCAAGTGAGTAACTTTTATTATTTCACATTTTAATTACTATTACTAGACCGATGATAATAATAGCTACTTCGCTACCTGCTTTTTAGCGGGAGCTAAAAAGTTAACAGGAAAAAAGTTTATCATAATTATTTTATAATATTTTATTAAAATACCTTTTTAATTATAATATAATAATGCTCTTACACTAATTTTTTTCGCTTTATAACTTTAAAAATATCAAGTTGAATAGATTATTAAATCATCGTATAATTGGCTCATTAGCGTTAATATCTTAACCGTTAACTCTTTATTTTTTTTTTTAATTTTTTTTTTATTACAGCACCCTCGTAAAATAAATTGAAACTCAATAGTACTTGAAGTTATTTATTCTCACATTTATTTTCCTTTCAAAGGATTACTTTTATACAATATCCAATACATATTCAGCGTAGTGACTCATGTGCGTGCGTAAATCCTATATATTTTTCCCTGTGCATATATAAAGCTGATACCCTCAACTTTGTGTACCTCAAAAGTATATTTACATGTGCGTGATGAGCTGCAGTGTGAGTGGATGAGTACTAAGCCCATTCCAGGATATTTAAAACCACCAGTTTGCATTTAGACACATATCAGATTTATGTAGACAATATTGACTAATCCACGATAGATTATTTCACTTACAAGCGTATGAGGAGCGGTCTAGATTGTTAAATATTTAATATTGTTGTAGTATATAGATAGATACTTTGATACTTAACTCGTTACTTTCGAGTTGAGACGTCGTCAAAGAATATCACGCTGAAAATTCTTCGCGCATCTGGCTCTAATGACGCTCACGTACTGCAATACATTGTGTCAGTGTGAGTCTGTAGTTGGAAAAATTGGTCAAGTGTGTTTCTACATTCATCTACACAGCTGGCGCAAACGCTTTTATAAAAAATTCAGAGACTTTAAAAATTTATTTTATAACAAGGTAGAAAAAAGTAGAGGGACTGAACGACCAGTGAATATTCTGTTTTAGAGCTTATTTGCCAACTTCATTCAATAATAATAATCAAATATCTTTCAGTACTGAATTTTTTATGTGAAACTTTTTTTTTTTTCATTTCACTAAATGAGATTAATGAATAATATATTAGGGAGAGTGGAAATAGTCCCTTCGAAAAATTCAAATGTCACTTTTGCACTTTTTTTTGCAAATAAATATTTTATTTCAATATGATCCAGTAATTTGTAGCGGAAATACTTTATAGAATTTTTCAATTTTTTATATGACAGTCAATATTTATTTCAACAAAGCTGTTAATAGATTTTTATAAAGAAAAATTACTGAAAAGTAAATTAAAAAAAAAGTATTTGCATTTTTGAAAAAAAATATTTTCCTTTTTGAAGTTTACTTCCAGAAGCTTACTCAATTTTTTTCCTTTAAGAAGTTTACATTTGAAAGGATATATGAATTGATTCAAAGATTTAATAGACTAGATAAATAATGTGTGTATATGTTTTTAAACTCCTTCTTTTTTTTTTTTTTATCTCAATCTATAGAAGTTTAAAAGATTGTAAAAATGATAAATAACTCGAAATTATAAACTTTTTATAGGAAATTTTATTTATGATTTAGTAGTTTTGTCAATGATAAAAGTAAAATCTTTTTATGGTCCATAAACTAAAAATAAAATAACTTTTTTAAAGACATTCTTAAGCTGAAGAATTATTTTATAGCAAATTCGCAATAAACTCTCTTAATAAAAGATTTTTTCTAGTTATAAAAAGGTCAACTTATAAAATGGAATTCTAGTTAAACTGGATAAATTTTTTTATCATCAGAATAAAGGACTTGGAAATTTTAATCAAACAATTTTCTAAAAAGTTTTTAGTTTGATTTTTTTCCGCAAAGAAAAGTTATCAAAGGTTCTGGCATTTAAATATTTTTCTCACCTGATTTAAAAAAACAACCGCGGGTCATTTAAATTCCCTTTAACTCTTGAAGTTAAATTTAATGAACATTAAAGGGCCAAACTCATTCAACAGACATTTTCCAGGGTGTAATATTTATAAAAAATGGTGGTAAAATATAATTACAAAGGTTATATATCATAAGACAGCCTGGGCATACACCAGTAATCTAATTACACAGAGTAAAAGTCTTGAAATACCACATACCTTGCCGGTAATATCTTTACCAAAGTACTTAGTGGCTGTCGCGCATGATTCATACATTTGTCTTACTACTCATATGTATTTACTACTCGTAGTACAACTACTGGAAGTTATAGTGACTACTTGGGCTTGTACCTCTGGTGTAGCATCCAGTGAAGAGCTGTACTTAGTGGTGCAAGTGAAGGCAGAGTAGACGTAGAGTCGGAGGTAGATGGAGATATAGATATAAATATGAATGTATAAAGTGACTATCTGCACTTATACATATGGATTGTTGAATGTTGATGTAAGGAAGGTGGATACGGTTTCAGGCACTCCCTTTTTCTCCCTTGCACTCTAGAAATCGCGCACGCCAGTATTGATTCATCCCTCTTGTTGGTTGGAAGATCTCAAACCAATGACTCACTCATGAGAAATGAGAAACGTATCGCTTGGCCATTTTATCAAAATGTATCTTGATTTTTTTATTCTCTTCTACCCTCAATTGATATACGGTTCATGAATTTTTCCCTTTTTCATTTTATTATTTTATTTTTTATCCTCCTCTCAGCTCTCAGCGAATAATGCGCGCTCATCCTTAATTCTCTTCAAGACAAATGAGTACAAGGAACCACCATTATTAATCACTATAAAATAAATAAAACATATATATTTTTCATCATATAAAATGATCAATCGATCGTTTACTTAATATTCATCGATGCGGAGCTCCATTAAATAAAAAAGCCACTTACCCAGCTCTGAAAAATAGCTACAAAGTATATAATGTAATAACGAGGAATATAATTTTAATGAAAGATTTCTCTCGGGAGTTATAACTTTAATAAAATATTCAGCATGTAAATATTGAATTAATAATTTAAATTCGAGATCCAAAGTTACCGAGAAAAATTCACCATTTTTAAATTGAATCATGAATAATATTGTGATCTAATTAATTCATTAAACTCTTTTGCAGCTTCAAAGATAAATTTTATCATTAAACACATGTTGGATTATTTTTTTTAAATCTTTTATCATAAATATTTTACTTAATTAAATAGATCCTTGAGATGATATTAAAATATCAACTAACTTCAGAATAATTTTTTTATTGTTATTGATTTGTTATAAAAAAAAGACACTGAAGTTAACTGACATAAAAATTTTTTTTTTATTTTATAGCAATTAAATTAATGAAAATTAAGTTAGCCGATATTTAAAAATTTTTTGACTTTTTTTTTTTATTGAAAAAATTATTATAAAAAAATAAAAAAAAAATTTCATTTGTAAAAAACTTGAAAAATTGAACGTGCAATTTTTTAAAAATATTTTTTTCTTCTAATTTAATTATTGAAAAACATTTTAAAAATTAAAAACGTCGGCTTACTTTATTATTAGATTAAATTATTATGAAAAAAATTTAATAACAAAATTCCATACGTAAAAATTAAATAAAATTATTAGTAGACATTTTTTTGTAATTAATTAGTTATAAAAAATATAAAAAATGTCAGCTGACTCAGTATAATTTTAAAAATTGACAGCTATCATCTGACTTGACTATCATAAAATTTCTTCCTAACAATTTAGAGGCTATAAAATACAAAATTTGACAGATGAATACTTAACAAACATATGAATTGTTTGAAAATCTGCATTCCAGTCACTGCACCGATGATTATGTCGCCATTTACGCGGGTCCCACCGTCTCGAGCACAATGCTCAAGAAGTTATGCAATAATGAGAAGATGTCTATTGTTCACGTCGGAACTGAGCTACTCGTGGAGTTTAAGTGAGTATTTTTTCATCATTCTATTATTTCTTTAAAATAAACATTACCACTGTTAAGAGATAAGTTGTTGTTAGAATAAAGACGCAAGTAACATAAATATTATAGCATAAGGAGTCTTTATCTGCATTTTGTATGCTAAATATATATAAACACTAGTCCCCATAATAGCCTGAAAAACAAGGAAGCAAATGGAGCGGTTGCATTACGAGCCTCCAGCACTTAATTGTTTAAGAAAGAATAAATAATTGCACTTTAATACTGTGATATAATATAATATAATACATAATGATTATGATGACTTTGATGCAACCTCTATTTCCAGGTCAGGCTCGGAGATGTCACCGTTCAACTACAACGGATTTTCTGCTCAAGTTACTGTTAATGAGTTAACAACATTACCGCCAACAACTACCACATCGTTTTATAGTACAAGTGAATATTTAAATAATGTTATTACGTTGAAATAATTAAACTTTGTTTTAAAAATTTATTAAAACTAAAAAAATACTTGGTCACATAAAACACTTGATTAAATTTTTAATGATGAGATTAAAGTTAGCAGTTACTTTACTATTTTTTAACTTTTTTTAACAAATAGATTTTTTTTTAATTGTTGAAAAAAAATTGCATTTTTTATTTTTTTTAATTTTAATTTTTTTTGTCATAATTTATTTGTTAAAAAAAAATTATTAAATATCTGCTCAATTAATTTTCATTTTTTAATGGTGAAAAATAAGTAAGCCATCTAAAAATACTTAGAATATTTTTTTACTGAAAAAATTATTACAAAAAAATAAAAAAAAAATTTCATTTTCAAAAAAAATGAAAAACTGTAAGTGCAATTTTTAAAAAAATATTTATGGCATTAAAGTTCGCAGTCACTTAACAATTTTTTAATTTTATTTATTAAAAAAATTAGTTCCCAAAAAATTATTTTAAAAAAATTGCGTTTTAATTTCTTAAAATTTCTATATGTTAATTTTTTTCTATAATTTTTTTTTTGCCATAATTTATTTGTCATAAAATTTAAAAAATTATTAAATATCTGCTAAATTTTCATAAAATATTTTTTTGTTCTAATTTAATTATTGAAAAAAAATGAAAAACATTGGCTAACTTTAGTATTATTTTTTAATGATATAATAATGTGCTTTTAAATTGTGTGTTTAGTTAAAAGCATTGAAGATAACGTCAACAACAGTATCATCTACGATGTAACCAAGTACAATAATCGTAACCTAAAGGATTTGCGAAGCAACTCTGTGGTCGGCAGCAGTACAACCGCAGCGGGCTGCGATCTTGAAATAGATGGCAACAAGTCGAGATTTGGTCACTATAATACAAGAGGAAAGATTCAATCTGATAGTTGTCACTTTGTTCTAAGAGGGAGAATTCACGATACGGTTCATATCCTTTTGATCAGTTACAATCTGAGGTTCGTGTACTTACCTATCGAGTCATCTTTTCATCTTCTTTAATAAATTCAATTTTTCTTCCTCCATACAATTTTTTCACGGGCTTTGACTTCAAGTTTCTTGTCTCGCTTTTCTTCAAATATCAAATAAAATATATATTTTTACAATAGTGCTCCATCGTGCAAGACAGTGATTGAGATCTGGGACGATGGGAGTCCGGGGGAGGAAAAAAACCTTAAAAATATAAAGAAGATCTGCAGTCCAGTCCAAACAGTTAAACGGCCACGACAATTCAATCATTCTGAAAGGTAATCTCTTCGTTTTTCAATCAATAAAAATGAATTAATATTTTTACTCTTCAATTCACTGTAAATCAATATAGAACATATTTTCTCAACGCATCTTTGCGGACGGCAAATATAGTTTGGTATTGCATGAAAAAATTTTAATCAGCTTACAATATTCCTTTGTATTCTTTGAGTAATTCTAAAAAAAAATAAAACAATATTCTTTGTCATATTCATCATCCGTGATTGAATCGTTTTACGGAAAAATTTGTCATTCGCTATTTTTCAAGCTCAAATGATTCTGTTTTTTTTATTATATTTTTTTAGGCTACACGTAAATTTACAGAATGAAAACAAATAAACGGTAAATTTTTTTTGTTTATCGATTTATGCGTAATCTCAAATATCAAAATTTTTTTACAGCGTATTTAGTTTCTCATGCACAAAAGTACAGCTCAGTAATAAAATATGGTTCATACGCTTATACATCCAGAGCAATACATTCTTTGCAATACTATATATAAATATACCAGATAGAAATATCGATTTTAAATGTCGTGAAATTTTAAACCTGTAGAACTAAAACCACAGAAGGATTTATTTTTCATACTGAAAAAACAACACAAGAAAAATATGTAACAATCATTAGCATTTTATACACAAGTATTATTAATGTCTAATAAAACTCATGAAAAATTCAAGTTAAACACACAAGACATGTTTGTAGTTCATGAATATGAGGAATTTCTGTTTGCTGACCAACCGATCACAGCTATCAATTTTTTTATTCACTTTCTGGAAGTAAAACTAAATTTCAAAGCGCAAGCGTCGGAGATTATAATAAAAATCCGCTGGCTGTCAGATTTTTGTGCTTATCATCAATTTGAATTATTTAATATATAGATCTGTAATATATTAGCTTAGACATATATATGTTTTGACAGGTACAGTGAACCGGAGCATTATTCATCAACCGGGCGTGAATTGACGATTGTTTTTAAACGGACGGACAACAAAACAGACGACCAACAATTCATCGAGTTCTCTTACTACTTTCATGATGGTGAGTATTTTACCATCATCACTATGACTAGGAGTGTCAGGTAACATAAATTTAAGGATTTATAAACTAGCAACCTTGCAGTCACTATGTGACTGCCGTGAATTGTGAATTATAAATAAATAAAATTTTGCTTTATTAAATAATGACTTTTGTTAAATTGCACTGTACTTTCTTAACTATTGACATTTTTAAAGACATAAGCTCATCCCGATGTTACACTCATCAAGAGTTTTCATTTGAGTACCCACATGCATTTTTGAAATATTTTTCATATATACATATATATAAATATATGAAAAATTGATGTGGGTAATCAAATGAAAGGTCTCGATGAGTGTAGCATCGAGATGAGCTTATATCTTTAAAAATGTCAATAACTAAGAAATGACATTGTATCGCGTCAACTAATGAAATTTTTAAAAATATAAGCTCACCCTGCATTACACTCATCGAGACCTTTCATTTGAATACCCACATGCATTTTCATATATTTTTCATATATACATATATATAATATATATAAATATATGAAAAATTGATGTGGGTACTCAAATGAAAGCCCTCGATGAGTGTAACATCGGGATGAGCTTATATCTTAAAAAATGTCATTAGTTGACAAGATATAATGTCATTTCTTAGTTATTGACATTTTTTAAGATATAAGCTCATCCTGATGTTCCACTCATCAAAAGCTTTCATTTGAGTACCCACATGCATTTTGATATATTTTTCATATACACATATATATATAATATATATAAATATATGAAAAATTGATGTGGGTAATCAAATGAAAGGTCTCGATGAGTGTAGCATCGAGATGAGCTTATATCTTTAAAAATGTCAATAGTTCGCGAGATACAAGGTCATTAATTAATTATGTATCTAGAGATATGACTATCCTGCACCCAAAATTTTTCTTTTTCTCTTAATAATATGGATTAAAAAGTATAATAATAAAAAAAAAAAAAAAAAATTATATCAGCTGATGAATAATCATGATTCATGAAATATAACATAATTCTATTTATACTTGGCTTTATATTATCTTTACCTATATCTACACGAGCAAAGTAAAGTTTCATCCGTAAATAATTAAAGAGAAAGATAAAACAAACTTTAGTTATTTCATTAGCATTATTATTGTATTTTCAGAAGGGGAAGGAGGTACTTTACGGCCCTCGAGCACTTGCGATGTTGAATATTACGGGTTGAGTTCATCAAGAGTAGGACAGCTGACCAATCCAATTTTTAAGTTTTTTACAACACAAGATTACATTAAATGCAAACAACATTTCATACCAGCGACTAATCAATCAGTCGTTTTAACGGTAACCGATACATAAATATTTATGTTTGTCATTTATTGAAACAGACTATTTATATTCATTAATATTTATTTATGTGGTAAATAAATGAATAAATTTTTTCGGACAATTAGGTGGACAACGGTATCACTAATGAATCATCAAATAAATCCTGTAATACACTTTGTGGCGATAACGGTTGCCATTGTGTCAGTGATAAACATCTCGACGAAATAAATCATGTTAAACTAGTCTCCGAGCCGAACAATGTTGTCATCTGTTTGTGTGGAAATTACGAGGTGTAATTTTATTGCTTTTTTATCTTTTTTTTCTATAAAATATTTTCATGAAATGTATAAATAATTTTTCTTTTTTTTTTTTTTTTTCCATTTTTTTTTATTTCCATGATTTATATTTCTGGGTTTTATATTTTATTGAAATTGAATTAACATTGTGTGTTTGTGTATGTAGAATTGGCTTCCACTCACAATACGGGCCTGGAGTCCTCTTTACATCGAGTGGTCGCGATCCTCTGGAACAGATCTCAATGTAAAAGCCGCATACAAGTTTATCGAAGACACTTACTGCGGTGATCACTCGACAACTCAACTGGAGGGTATCGTTAAAGCTGGCGATTTGACAAGTAACGCAATATCCAATCAATACTACCAGCAAAAATGCACATGGATTTTGGACTCTACGATTGATCGGCAATTAACTGTCGAGGTCGAATCGTCGCAGGACCGTAAGTGACCCAGTTTTATCAATACATTAATTATTTACCACTACGTTTTAACCTCAATAAACTTTTAATGGCAAATATTAATTATCAGGACCGTGCACGTCATGGAATTTAACTATTCATGAATATACTAGAAGTGCAAATCCACTTGGTCAGAGACTTTATACTTTTTGCTCAAGAGATAAACACAAAAATTTTACCCTACCTTGGAAAATGAATACAGCAATAGTCAGGTGAATATTAATTTTTTTTTTAAAGATATAAGCTCATCCCGATGTTACACTCATCAAGAGCTTTCATTTGAGTACCCACATGCATTTTTAATATATTTTTCATATATTCATATATATAATATATATTTTAAAGATATAAGCTCATCTTGATGTTATACTCATCAAGAGCTTTCATTTGAGTACCCACATGTATTTTTGATATATTTTTCATATATACATATATGTAATATATATAAATATATGAAAAATTGATGTGGGTACTCAAATGAAAGGTCTCGATGAGTGTAACATCAGGATGAGCTTATATCTTTAAAAATGTCATTAGTTGACAAGCTACAATGTCATTTCTTAATTATTGACATTTTTTAAGATATAAGCTCATCTTGATGTTACACTCATCAAGAGCTTTCATTTGAGTACCCACATGCATTTTTGATATATTTTTCATGTATACATATATGTAATATATATAAATATATTAAAAATTGATGTGGGTACTCAAATGAAAGGTCTCGATGAATGTAATGTCAGGGTGAGCTTATATCTTTAAAAATGTCAATAGTTCTCAAGATACAAGGTCATTTCTTAATTTTGTATCTAGAGATATCCTGGCCACAAAATTTTTCTTATTCTCTTAATAATATAGATTAATTTTTTTTTTTAAAGATTACAAGCATTAAGTAGGACAGCACCGCAATACGTAATGAAATGGCGTAGTGTCACAACATTAGGAAGCACCCGAAAAAATCAACCCTCACCTGCACCTGACTACGTATTAAAATCATCTCAATCCACGATAAGTATTAATAATTACAATACAATTGTATCGATAAATATTATTTTTGTTACACTTATATTTTATTAATTTACAATTGTAATGATTATTATTATAAATTGTTAAATATTTATTTGTTAACGTAAAACGTAACTGTCTAACAGTGAAAGATAATTTTGTAAATAATATAAATACTATATTATATATTAGAAAGTACAGAGTATTTATAGAATTTGTACAAAGATACGATTGAAAACTGAGCCTAGGAAATGAATTATAAATATATAAATATATATGATATAAAGTATAGGGATTCTAAAGTAACGTTAATTTAAATGTAATAAAAAGACAGACTAAATTAATTATACAAGTATAATAATTGATTAATTAGTATTTTGATAAAAAAATCTTGAAATAATCAAGACTAAAAATGAATTGATTGGCTGTCTTGTTTTTAACTTAAATGGTACTAGCGAAGGAATTTTAATGATTAAATATTAATTAATGTACTGATACGTAAAATTAATTACCGTATCAATAATTGATTCCTCCATGCATTTACTGGTTTTAGAGAAAAAAAATAAATATATTATATGTGTATATAATTATATATTAATATTGAATTAGATAGAAATATAGAAAAGTGATGAATTATTAATATATTAATTGTGACGGTATAAAAAATAAATACGAGGCCGAAATTACTACTTAAAAAAAAAAAAATAATATTATTAATTAATTTTTGCAATTTTGAGTGTTCAAAAAATTGTTTTATTTTTTTTATTGTGAATTTTACAACACAATATTAATTTATAGACAATTTAACATATCATGTATTAAATTTTACCATCGTCTTCTTTTCTGATCTCTCAACAATTTTTTTTTTTAAATTAAAATTATCGAAAATGATTTAAAAAAAAAAAAAATAAAAAACGTAAAAAAAATTGTCTGATTTTTAAGCCGTCCAAAATAATAAATAACTAATTAAAGAGCACAGTTCAATTAGTGTGATTAATAATGCGTGTCTCGACCTCGTCATAACAATATTGAAAGTCTACAGAATATTATAAGTAAAAATTAAACTCTGTAACGCTAAAATTAAACATCGAGAGAGAGAATTCGATAGACCTCACACAATAAAAAAAACTAATAACTTCATCATCATTCTAAAAACTAACGATGTTGATTATTTAAATAATAAATGAGTGAAAATATATTTGGAGTATTTCTTCTCTGAGAATCATAGAAAAAAAAAATTAAAAAAATAATCTGCATTTAAATGCTATGCAGAAGCTCAAATTTTAAAAAAATTTTATAATTACTATTGTAATCGTTAAGGAATTTAGTTGATACTTATATTTTCAACGAATTAAATCCATTTGTAACGCCATAAGTTTTAATACGTCCGATTACAATAGTCGAAAAAAAAATACTATCATATTAATTAGTAACTTATTAAAATTAATTGAAAATAAATTGTGTAACAATCATAAAAATTAATCTGTTTTTTCATGGCATATTTAGATTAAATTCCGCAATTATAAAATAGATGCACATTTGTAATAAAATTTCATTTATTTATTAACATAATTAACAGATTACATGTTAAATATTTTTTCACTTATATTAGGAACGAAAAAAAAAAAAAAAAAAAAAAAACTAAGTATAAAAATATACCTGTACTGTTGATTAAAGTACTGCAAATATAAAAAAAAAAACTACTAATCAGTTACAGAAATATTTGGCACGAGATTCATAATTTAGATTTAATTAATAAAGGAATTAGATAAAATAAATTGATAAAAAAAAGGAAGATACAAATATATCTTTTTCTTAAAGACAATGCAATGGATTCTCACAGCCTCGCTTACCACATTTTTTTTATTTTACAATAATTTTATACTTGACTTTCAGGCAATTGATAATAAATCGAATTAATAAAATATATAAACATGTATATGTGTATAAGTAAATAGTTTATAATAATTTTAAAAACAATAAAACTTTAAAAACATTTTCTAACAATTTGTTTGTACGATGCACGTAATTTAACATATATAAATATATATGTAATATTTTACGATATGATTTATTTACGAATCTAAAAATTACTTTTTTTTTTTAATTAATTATTATTGTTACTCAATAAAATGATTGCATTAAATGTACGAATAAATGTGCAATTATTAAGAGGTACTGTATTTATAAATGCCAAAAGATTTTTTTTTAATGGAATAGAGAACTAATATATAGATTTATTTAAAAAAAAAAATGCATTATTATTACTATGATAATTAGTCAACTATTTTCTCCATTCTATAAGTAATTAACAATTAAATGTAACGTACACTGAATAAGTAATTAATTACTAATGAATGGTCTCGACAATTATTACGGTGATATGAATTTCAAATTGAAAATACCTTCATTAAATAATTCACCGGCACGCGTAATCTGTTTAGTAATTTTAAAGTGATCCTAACCGTGTCGGCTCCTATAAAAAATATCTCCAGGATATTGATTTTAAATATATATATTTATATCTATAAGATTGTAAATAAAAAAAATATTATTTGAACAACGGACTATTACTTTAAGAAGGGGCGCCGTGGATGTACGCCGATGCTGAATTCAAAAGACCCAGTCGCTGCTTCTGCTTCCGCTGTTCGGTCATCTGGTATTAGGAGGGTTAAATAGTAAATTATAAATTTTAGTGTTTTATTGGAAGGCAATAAATTAGAGTGATAAATTACCTGATCGCGGAGCTCAGTAAGTTGCTGAGACAGACATTTAACTAGTTGCTGAGTTGACTCCAACTGGGATTGTAAGCTGCGTAATTCTACTTGCTCACCTTCACCCTCGTCCGCTGCTAGCGACTTGGCTCGCAATCGTGGAAACCATTCAAGATTGCGGTCCTGTTAATTTAAGAAACATTTTTTTTTTTTTTTTTTTTATTTTTTTAATTTTAATGTATCAGATAATTAGCGTCGAGATTTTTCCCTTGATTTATAATTAGTGGTTTAAAATTTTTGATATTACGGCGAAAATATTGGTCGTATAAAAAATTTTTTAAATAAAAGTTTAAAATTAAATTTTATAAAAAAAATGTCTCATAATTTTTTCTAAGACCAATAAAAAAGCTGGAATTTTTAAATTTTAATTTTAATAATTACCAAAAATTTGAATCATTAATTATGAATATTAATTAAAGAGTTACGGTGAAATTATTGATGATATAAAAAAATTTTTTAATAAAAATTGTTCAAAATTTAATTTAAAAAAAAAAAATGTCTTTTATAATCTTTTTTTAAATCCAATAAGATACATTTTTAGTAAAAAATTAAATTTCCGGGAAAAATCTCAAGCCTAAAGATAATAAAAAAAAAAAAAAATTACCTTAACCATTGCATAAACATAAGATTCAGGTCCCGTAAATTCAGTCGGATCTTTAACCTTGACCAGGACAATAAAGTATAGAAAGTGCCACATATTGTGTTCATGCTTGATATGTTCTTCAAAGGAAACAGTTTTATTATCAAAGGCGGATCGATTGAGCCCGCAAATAAAGCAAGTATTCTTCAAAATCAATTCTTTCTGCTGTTTCTCCGACCTGAGATCAGCAAAGGTGTCAATGATAACACCAAAAATAAGATTCAACACAATAATAATAACAATGAAGAAGAATAGCAGATCATAAACAACGCGTGCAACAAATAGTGGCTCGGTGCTGGATGGAGCGCGCAATATATCACCAATCCCACCTCCATTCCTCAGCCCTTGATTCATAGTAGTAACAATACACATCACCAGCGAATCGCAGGCCCGTTCTTTCATTTCACCGCCGACGCTTACTATTTCAGCGGCTTTGTTTTTCAAATTTTCTCGTTTCAAGTAACTCGATATCCCCTCGCTAGCCTCACAATTTTCGAATTGTTTGGCGTCACATGCCTCAATGGGATCACTGCTATCCGTGGGAGCGGACACGATCTCGTCGTCTACGCTTAAAAGGAAGTCGTCCTTGAAAAACATGTATCCTATTATCGAGAACATGTAAACTAGAATCAACGCAAGGACTGCCGTCAAAATAATAGATCTCCCGTTTCTAGTGACGGAGCGTATCACGTTCAAGAGAGTCTCTTCTCGATAGACCACATCAAACAGCAAAACCGAGTAGAAAAACGGGTGCATAAATATCCCTAACAAGCAGAAGAATAAATAAGACGTATGGTACCAAAGTTCGACGTCTGTAATAATTTGCTCAGGGCTTTTAGTGAGTGTCCCTTGATTCCCGATGATGCTGATCATGTGTACAATTTTCAAGACTATCGTCAAGAACCCCAGCAGCCAGAGCGTCGGCTCGGGACCTATGGAGAATATCAGCCTGAGTATTGTCGAAGCGACCAGAGTTCTTATGCCCGATTCCCTGGGCAGGGTGACAACTATTGCCCCAGACGCGAGCATCACCGCCCAGATCAAGCTGGACAGGTGCGGAATGATCAACTTAGGCACCGCGTCGACAAACGGATAGAAAAACGCCACTATTAAATTAATCAACACCGCGCAGTTGAACAGAATGTTACTCCAGAGCGACATGTAGCTGCTCATCCAGAAGAGCATCGGCTGGCCGCGCAATTTCTTCTGCCACTTCATTTCATTGAACATGTCCTCGGTGCGCTCGAAAAAATCAGACACCTTGGAGCCCTGGTCGTCTCTCTCCGCGGTGTGAAGCACTCTTAACTTAGTATCAACTGTTATCAGCTCGCAAATTTCCGGAATTGGAAAGACAATTTGCTCTAGAGTCCTGTCGTGTCGGACGATTTCAATCTGAGCTGTGTGAGTGACGTAGTACTGCAGAGCCTTGTTAATTTTTTCATCAGCAGTATTAGACTCGGACGGCCTGAGCATGGAAGCTAATTCTTTGTTGTGTTGAGCTAGTTGATGACACAGGATGTAGATATTGTGACCGACCTCCTTGGGTGCTACACCATCTTCTCCACTATTGGACGAGTCGTCCAGGTCGTTGTCGTCATCCAGGGTGTCTTGGTGAAAGGCTCGACACGCGACGTCCACCAGTTGCTTCGGGTTCATGTTGTAGAGTATTCTTTCGGCGTTTTCGCTGTCACCTCGGCTCTCCATAATAGCTAGCAACAATTTACTGGCATTATTCTTCAATTCGAGTATCAAATCCATCCTTGTTTTCCCTAATGGGTTTATGTCGTTCAATATTAACGCAGTTATTATGTCTAATCCGTTTGACTCGTGAGTGGCTATACAATTTTGATTATCATGACACGGACCTTGACAATATTCCGTGAGAGTTTCAAGAGTTTGATTTATTAATGCGACATTGTGTTCATTTATGTATAGACCCAGTAACCCGAGCCCGCCGGTCGTTGACCCGCAAATACAGTCCAGGAACATCAGAGTCTCCGATACGAGATTGTAATTTGTTTTGTTGTTCTGGTACCTCAAAAAATTTTGCAAGTCCCGGTTGTGATTTTCGCAGAGCAGCTGCAAAAAACGCAATATCGGCTGCATTACTAATACTTTTGCGTTGAGCAGACCCTCATCATGCTCGTTATTAACATTCATGCCGCTTCTATGACGTTCCAGCTTGTCTGCAAGCATATCCTCAAGCGAGTAACCCAGAGCCACAGTATTAGATACGTCATCTCCAGAAGCGATGGTACGAACATTTGCATAAGCCTGAGCTGTGCTTACACCTGCATTATTTAATTCCTCCCGTATCTCGTCAGTAATTACTATTCCATTTGATTTGCATGACGTACGTTTCTTTGATATCTTTTCAACTTCTCTGCTCTGGTCCTTGTCTTCGTGCGCTTTTACAGCAATATCTGAGGTATTAACAGTGACAGTTGACTTTATCTCCTGTTGGGAGTCTTTCATTTTGTCGTGGAATACTTTGAAGAAAGATTGCGATAAATCATCGCCCATTAGCTTGCTGTATATGCTCTTCTGTATTATCGGATTACCTCCCTCTAAAAGCGCTATTCCTAATTCAACGGCTTCTACAAATATACTGGGCGAATGAACACTCTTAATAACTAATTCAACAACGAGGTCTGAAGCTCCCTCGCGGTCTAAATGGCTCTGGACTTCGTGCAATGTACGCCCGGCTCGGCTTAGAATTTTAGCACCCGGGCCGTGTGTTATCGTTGTTGTTAACGCCGCGTTTATGTCCACGTTCTCCATTTTCTGGACAAATGCCTTTCCAAAGTACCGAATCAATAGATTGCTTCTCAGCGCGTCGCCCTGTGGATAAAAATATTTTTATGCAGTGTAGCAGAAAAATAATTAACATTAAATAAAATAGTTTATTAAAAAAAAATAAAAATAATTGGAGTCGTTTATCAAAGAAGCGAATTGCAAAAAAAAATTAAATAAATGATACTAATGACTTGAAATAAAAAATAGGTGAAAGAGTTTTTTTTTTTTTTTTTTTTTTTTTTTTTTTTTTTAACCGTGCACTAAATCATGCATTAAACTGGTTGATAAATAGCAATTAAACTGGGATTCAGATTTTAATATACATTTAAAAAAAATTTTTTTAATTTAACTATGCAAATAAATTTTACCCGCTGTTGCTGTGTCATTTGCTGCGCGATCAACTGTTCATTAGAATCAGTTTCATTAGACAACTCGTTAGCTTTCTTCGCTTCAGATGTTTGCTCCGAGTCCAGATATTCCTTAGCAGCATGAAAATACTTAAACCTACAGTTCTATTCTACTAGAAATTACTCACCAATTTTTTTACCTCGCAAACTTGTTTTTAAATAAATACTAACACTAATATTTTCTAATTTTATACTGATCTAATTATGCAATTGTGATATTCAGCGAAAAAAATCAATTCTATGTGTTTGCTTATATTTTCAATTAAATATTTTTTTTTTTTTTTTTAATGTCCCTTCCGACTCAATTAAATGCTTTGGAGCTAATGCTGTTAATAGCCGCATGATAATTATAAATTTAACGTAAGCCAAAGCGGCAATCCGTGCAAAAAAAATAAATACATTTACTTTTATCGTATGCTAACCTTTTCCCCGTATTCCGGGTCCATAGCCATCATTTCTCTTAAGGTCCTTAAAACTTTGACACATAATTTTTCTTCTTTTTCTTCTAGCAACTTTTCCGTGTGCTTTATCAACCTTGAACATATTTTAATTAAAATTTTATTTTAATAATGTTCCACTAAAATTAATTAGTTTTTAATGAAGCGTTGAATACCTCCGAATAAAACCTCCGCTCTCGCATCTTTTCCGGGCTTCACTACCCGACGGAAACAGCAACTCCGAGCGATAAAGTATATCTACTAGCAGAGATAGCTCAGATTGAACTAGAGGTTTCAATTGCTCTTCAAGGAGTAAAACAATATCCTGAAGACCTTCGATGATACTCCGATCCAGTCGCATCAACTATTAATTAATTTTTTAAAAATAAATTTAATAAAAAATTAAAAACAAAAAATTAAATTTTATTACCTGGCTTTGACTGCGTTCCACTTTGGGTTGTTTGACGGCTTGCAACCATTTGGTTGTCTGTCTACTGAGCATCGCAGCTTTGTTAAACATATTTGCTACCTGACTCTCTAAATCAGTTGGTATTGCGATACCTCTTCCTTTGGCTGAAATATTTTTAATTAAAGTAATAAATATAACTGTGTTCAACAGAGAAGCTTTGGTCTTTTTAAATAATTAAACTTCGAATGAAATAATTAATAAAAAATAATTACCAACTTCGGATAGAGTTCTTATACAATTTTCGACATTGAATCGCTGGCCGGCATTCAACCACGCGCATTGGGATACTTTAAATGCTGCGTGCAATAATTGCACAAATATTGGCTGTCTGGTCTGTTATTAAAAAAATTTTTCTATCATTTACAGTATGGATAAAAATTTTACACAAATATTCAAACATAAATTATTTAAAATATTATCTTTGGAATGATACAATCGAATTTTCCTGCAGGCTTTAATTTTAAAATTTATACATGAAAAATTTTATTAAATAATAATAAACTAGCAACCTTTATTATATAATGACTTTTATTAAATTGCACTGTACTTTCGTAAATATTGACGTTTTTAAAGATATAAGCTCATCCCGATGTTTTACACTCATCAAGAGCTTTCATTTGAGTACCCACATGCATTTTTGATATATTTTTTATATATAATATATATTTTAAAGATATAAGCTCATCTCGTTGTTACACTCATCAAGAGCTTTCAATTGAGTACCCACATGCATTTTTGATATATTTTTCATATATACATATATATATATATATATATATATATATATATATATATGAAAAATATATGAAAAATTTATGTGGGTACTCAAATGAAAGGTCTCGATGAGCGTAATGTCAGGATGAGCTTATATCTTTAAAAACGTCAATAGTTCACAAGATACAATGTCATTTCTTAATTATTGACATTTTTTAAGATATGAACTCATCCCGATGTTACACTCATCGAGAGCTTTCATTTGAGTACCCACATACATTTTTGATATATTTTTCATATATAAATATATAAAATATATGAAAAATTAATGTGGGTACTCAAATGAAAGGTCTCAATGAGTGTAATGTCAGGGTAAGCTTATATATTTAAAAATGTCAATAGTTCTCATGATACAAGGTCATTTCTTAATTATGTAGCTAGACATATAACTATCCTGGAAACAAAATTTTTCTTACTCTCTTAATAATATCGATTGAAGTTATATACAAGTATATTAGCGACATGCTGTTAGCAGAAAAGTGATTAAATATAAACAAAAATTGGACTCTTTATTACTTACAGAGTCCATTTGATTAATAATGGTGTCGTTATTATGGTCACACTCCTTGAGATTCCAAAATAGCCTCGCCTCGTGCAGATGTTTCTATTAGTAAATCAAAACCCCAACACCATACAGACCCCGTAAAATCAATCAAACCCAGTGAGTCAGTGTTGTTGAATAAAATAATATTTATAGAACCCAATCGGTGCATGCCAAAAAACACAAATCATGCTGCAACCGCTGCTATTATCAAGCTCACATCAATATTTTTTATCGCCGGACCGTTAAATGTAAAAGCATATTTTTTTAATAAATTAATTCTGAAACTTAAATTTAAATTAACATCAAAATATTTACATGTTTGATTTTTAAAATCACGTAATTTTCTAAAATCTTGCTCTTCTGCGACATCAATTTCCAACTATAATTAATTCTCGTGTCTGAACAGTGGAAAAATAACAACTTATCAATAATCTGGCATGCAAAGCGAATAGTGTGCAGCGTTTAATTTTTTACTTAATATTTACATATTATTACTAATAATAATTCACGGTTTATTTACAAAACATTGACAGATTAAATTTCGACATTGCGAAGGTGTTATGTGTTTTAATTATTGTGTTTAATAACTGAATAATATACCTGGACGGTGGTACTTTGATCTGAAAACGGGCTGCTGAAGAAGGTAGTGATGATGTTCATCAGACAATTGAGAACGTAATTCTCCAAAGCTGTGTCAGCGTGATTCCTGTCGTGCGTCGCGGTCCCTATTATTGCCATGTCGACGGTAAAGGACCGCTCAAAAAGTGACCACATGTGATTTGATGTGTAAATTTCTTTCATCTCAACCTCGGTGTCAATATAACAGTGATTTAGAAAATTGATATAAGCTTCTTTGACCTGTCAAAAGTATTTTTAATTAAATATCAAAAATCAAAAATCATAAAAAAAAAAAAAAAAAAAAAAAAAAACATACTTCGGGAAGACAGTCAGGATGAGACACCATTGCGACAATGTCATCGAGCGGCAGAAGGCTGTGGCATTTTATTTCCGTGTTGACGTTTTTTCCCATTGTACAGCAAGCTAATAGCTTGACAAGCTCGACGTGATATTTGAGTGGACTGCTTTCATCCATGCGGTATCTTTCCGACTTCATCATTTCAATAAAGTAATTAAATGACGCACGGTCGTTGTAAAATACAAGTACATCTTCTCCAGCTTGAACCAGCTCTTGCATCACCATCTCCTGACACTTTCGGATAAATTGATTTTCCGCTTTGACAACAGTTTGAAGAAACTTCAAGTACTGTACATGTCTGCCGTGAGTTTCAATGCAGTGAACAAAATGTTGAATCACTTTTGGACTGACTTCATTGCAGAGCGTAGAATTGTCTTGAAAAATACTGCAGACTGTTTGAGCTTCCCGTATGCCGGGGTTCAAAAATAAATCGAGATGTTTGTGAAGAAGAACTTGGTTCTGTTGATTACCGAGACAGAAATTTTGAAGAAATTCATGAGCAAGTCGCATTAATTCATTCATCCGAGTATCTTCTTTGCAATCAAATGGAACTTGAAGGAGGTCCAAGACAATTGTGTGTACTCCAACGTTACGTAAGAGCCTTTGCTCATGTTTGCGAGGCTTGACAATGCCACCAGGTAGGGTTTGAATGCATAATTTATTCATTCTTATTAATATTTGCTGGATTTTTCTGTATTCTTCAGCTTGGTCCGCATGAAGAGGCGGTCCGACATCCAAATCAATAGCAGACCCTCTCTTATCTATCTGAGCCAACTTCGGAGGCATTTTACGGGGAGTCGCGCCCTCATCCTCGTCTTCTTTATTGCTCTTCTTCTTTTTACCTCCATGCTCTTCAACTGACTTTGATTTATAAACCCACAGCTCTGATTTTTCCACTGACTGACGTAGAACATCTAAATCGGCTTTAATTTGCTTATAAGACTCCACATCACTGTCCGAAACTAGCAATTGAACCTGTAGCGAATAAAAAACATGTGTGTGTTCTTTATGGCATATCATTTTTTTACTATTTACAACTTTACAGAAATTGGGTAGATGAGACTTGAGAAAAAAAAATTTTTCAAATTAAATTAAAGCTATTTTAGTATTATAGACATGCATACAAATAATATGAGTAATTCATTTTATCATTGCTCTTATTATAATTATTGTAATTCATCAATTATGATCTCAACATCATTACCATTGTTGTCATTTTTTAGACTCTGCCATTATTTAATCTAAAAATTAGTTAATCAGTTTACAAGAATTATGTAAAGAACTTTAATATTCATATTTAATTCCATAACTTAGTAAAAATAATTCAAAGCTGATATTTAATAACTTACTCAATTACACAAGTTATGAGTATATAATTGGAATTATCTACTCAAAGCAATACAATTATATGATATGATAACAGTTAATCTCGAAAATCGTGACGATTTTTTTTTACACTGCTATAAAATTTCTCTCATACGTCGATAAAAAAGTTTCATTTCAAAAATTAAAAAGAGCCATTATAATTTTAATTTTTACAAATAACTAACCTGCTTGAACGCTTGAAGGACTTCTTGTCTTTGACTGAAATGTCGGAATAATAAATGGAGAGAGCCGGAGACTAACGGAGGGTAATCATGCATTGCTAAATGCAGCAAAACTCTCAGGAATGTACGACCGCCTTGTCCATCGAGATCTAATGCTAAGCATTCGTCGCTGCAATAACCCAAATTCAATTAATTACTCGATTATGTTCCGTTGAACTACGACAATATCTCACTCACCTACTACCAAATATTCCTTCCGCTTGAGTACCAATAGCTTCTAAGTCTATTCCTTTCTGCTCAAGACTCCCGTCGCCTGACATTCTTTCATTCTCATCAAATTCCTTTTTGAAGATACTCAGCAGACAGGATATTCTATAATCAAGCCGAACGTCAAGAATAAACTGCAAGATTTCAATTATTTTTAGCTTTGTATCCATCACAAGCGGATATTCTTTTTTAGCCGCTGGGCTCGATCGAGGCGAAGAACTTCCGGACATCGTTTGACCTGCGGGTCCAAGAGCTAGACTTGTCATTACTGCTCCCATGTCTCCTATACATTTCAATACACCACCTTCAGCTAGTAAAAAAATAATTATACTCTTAACCGCGAATTAAAGAGTGTATTAAATTCCACAGAATCGTCGAAATTTTTTTAAAAGGTATCAAAAATTTTGTGAGTTTAATTTTGACGATTGCACGGAATAAAATACATCCAATTATAAAAAACAATCCAATTATTTTTTTTCAACACTATTTTTTTTTTCTTTTAAATTACCTTCATTTTTAGAATCCAACGATTCGACTAAACAAATTTTCAATAAGTGATTTTTAATAATTTAAATATTTAAAAATTAGATAAAAATGCGGAAAAAAAAATTTTATCAACTTACTATCGCTTTCACTGGTTGACGATATTTTCCCGTCAATGAAATCCTTATCAGACACACAGTCGAGTATATTGAGTAGCGTTTTAGTTAATCTCAGTAAATCGCTAAAGCTATAGAATCCAAAATAAATGAGATCCCTTGCCAATTTAACAACCTGAATAAATAAATAAAATAATGTATATCCGCGGTAAAAAATAAATAATCAAAATGTAAACCAAATAGTCCTTACTTCAAATGTGAGTTTATTTTGTTCATGATCTGCAAATGACCAGACATTCGAAACGACATTGCATAAATAATCTTCGACAAACAGTATTGTCGAGCTAAACCGAGCTCTGACGGCTTCTTTATTTTCATCTGGCATTTTATTAGTGTCATAATCGTTGATACTAATTTTTGATGAAATTTCCGACCACAAACGAGCGTATTTAACAGGCGTTACGGGTTCTTGAGGGTCTCGATCGACGTGCAAATGCAGCATGAGGCGGCAAAAGGAAGCACGTAGCTCATAAGGGACCGTTTCATCTTCCATGCACTTTAAAATTAAATCAATATCTAAATGCGGGGACAAATTATTCAAAGCCAAGTACTGTCGATTAAGACACATATTACTGAATAAATTTAATTGATGTCTATAGTAATCCAATATAGCAATATGCTCGTGGTTTCCTATTTTAGCGCCCCTTGACAGTTCGCTAAGTGACATTGAACGTTTTCCATTATTCCAAGTAAGCACAATTTCAAACTCTTCTAATATCGTTATCTGAGTTATTTCGCTAGTATCGTCGTGGTGTTCGTGCTCGTGTTCATGCTCTTCATTAATATTCTCCTCGACCTCCAGTTGAGTTTTAATCATTTTAGTATCTATTAAAATATCCTTATTTTTATCACTAAGAACGCTCTTACAAATTAATTCCTGTGTTACCGCAATGGCTTTTTTATTAGATATACATAAATCTGATAAGTAATCTAAGAATCTAGACTCCCAATTTTTCATATTTTTTCTAACTAGTCCAACGAATGTCTCGATCTCAGCTGCTGTAATATGTTTTTCCAACAATTTACGATTATTATGCAACAATGCAGTAATTGTATCCTCTGCTAAAATATCATAACCGATTTGCTTTTGCATGAACGCAAAAAACTTGGCAATGTACTCTTGATTCTTCCGATAATCTTGCTGCGATAATCTTAATATCCGGTAACATAATCGGAATATATATTTGTAAGGTGCGTGTCGAGGATCATTTAATTCTTCTATCCTCAAAAAAGGTCCTTCGCCCTCATTAGATTCCAAAAACGGCGCTTGAAGTATCTTAAATAATTGCCCAAGTATATACTGCTCTCTCAATAATTTTTGTCTGTCTCTCACAGCATTTGTAACTATCAAATCAAGCGCTTCCGACTTGTTTTGTTCATTCTCCAACCCGGCAATAAAGTAAACAATATCTTGGAGCAAACTTGTAACAGCCCTCCTTTCATTATGCGATATCGTCCCTTGCTCCAATTTACCGCTAATTGATGCAAGCACTTTGCAAGCGTCGTTCGCAAAATCAAGGTCACGAACTTCTACTGGAGAAACAGATCTCAAAGCAAAAGCCTCTTTGTCCTCTTTATTTATAGCGCATCCTACCTGAAATTTTTTTTATACACAAATCAATATTTTAATACTCTTTATAGGGAGTTTTCTTGATCATACCTTTGACATCACTGGCTTTTCATCGTCTTTGTCGATAGGTACACTCGTTGAATGTACCCAAGTGTTTGTGCATATGTGATGTAGTCTTACAAATGACGATTGAGGTACCAAACTGTCGGCCCGAGTCAGTGTTGTAGGGTCCAGCTCAAATAGTGAACTGATTTCATTGCTGTGGGGTACAGACACCAGTCGGTACGCTGCTCCAGATAAATCTGAAATTACAAACAATTTTATTTTTATTTTATTTCATTTTACAATTTTTTAATTCTCTAGAATATAAATTTACCACGTTTTAATTTAGATGTGTCTAATGGCTCATCAATGTCTATTTCCGCGGCTAAATATTGACCGGTAGCAAGATGTTTAAATCGAAACAAAGAATTCCAATGACCTGCTCCACCTCTACAGGGATCATGTTGAACAACCTGAAATAAAGTACCAAAATATAATTATTCAAAAATAGAAAAAAATAATAACTAACAACCTTGCAGTCACTATTTAACTGCCGTGACTTGTGCAGTATAAATAAATAAAATTTTGCTTTATTAAATAATGACTTTTGTTAAATTGCACCGTACTTTTTTAATTATTGACATTTATAAAGATATAAGCTCATTCTGATGTTACACTCATCAAGAGCTTTCATTTGAGTACCCACATGCATTTTTGATATATTTTTCATATATACATATATATACATAGTATATATAAATATATAAAATATGTGAAAAAATTGATGTGGGTACTTAAATAAAAGGTCTCGGTGAGTGTAATGTCGGGTTGAACTTATATCTTTAAAAATTTCAATGGTTCAGAAGATATTTGTTAAAATGCCTTGTACTTTCTTAACTATTGACAATTTTAAAGATATAAGCTCATCCCGATATTACACTCATTAAGAGCTTTCATTTGAGTACCCACAAGCATTTTGATACATTTTTCATATATACATATATATAATATATATAAATATATGAAAAATTGATGTGGGTACTCAAATGAAAGGTCTTGATGAGTGTAACATCGGGATGAGCTTATATCTTTAAAAATGTCAATAGTTCACGAGATACAAGATTATTTCTTAATTATTTATCTAAAGATAAAGTATTTTCGAACGCAGCCTAAATACAGCCTATCATCATAAATTGACTATAACGATACCAAATTCAACCATAAAAACTCGTTTTATCATAAAAATACAATAGCCAAAAAATTTTGCTTATTCTCTTAATCATATAGATAATAAATTTATTATAGAAATATTAAAAAAAAAAAATATTACCTCTACTTCCCACAACGCCTTACTACTAGTCGCCGCAGTGGCGCTTGTTCTTCCAGTAGTTCTCAAAAAGACGTGATGTTTCTTTTTATACTCATCCATAGTCAAAAATTTCTCCTGCTCGGCATGAAAGAGCCTAACAACGTCTCCACCTTTGAGTATCTCCTCCTGGTTTTCTTTGTGCTCCATAAACAACGTTACTTTCCAGGAAGTAGAGGCATTAACAACATTAACTTCCTTACAGCCTGGATTATCGCTAAGCTCGTAGTTTGCTGCAACATGAAGACCCTGTCTGCCAGAATTAACAGGCTCCATTATAACTTTATCGCCTACAACGACGCTATCACCGTCGCTCCTTAATTTGTAGAAGGGCATTATGTAAAACCAGGAGCCTTCATTGCCATTTGCGTCCAGGTAAACACGCATCGCATTTTTCTCCAGAAGCGCTGGGAGTCTCTTGTTTACCGTCAGGTATTTATTAGATTTAAGGTGAAGTAGCTGTAATAGTATTTATCCGATTATTATCCGTAAATTCAATTAAATATAAGAAAATAAATATAAATTTGTACTACTGACCTGGACAACGTTGCCGTAAGACACAACGGAGCCCAATAATTTTTTATTTTCAGTATCATTTTGTTTTTTTTCGATTTCCGCGGCATGATGAAGTCTCTTTAATAAAACGGCATCCGTTGTTGAACTTCCACTCTGCTTCGCCGCTTTCCAGAACTGCTTTTGAGCGGAATATCGATTCATAGGACATATTTTGAACAGGCAGTCTAATTAAAAAATTTTATAAATAGTTATTTATCTAAAAAGTTATAATTAGCATTTTATTGTGTTTCTAATTACCTCTAAACTTTTTGGGCGGATTAACCAAGTCCCCGGCTTCAGGACAAACGACGCATCTATCATCAACTAATCTGTGAATGAAAATAAAAAATGAATTTAGTCTGACTAAAATAATATTACCGTAATAATAAATATTATAAATATAGTGTTATGGATATATTTCTATTTATTTTGAAAACCAAATAAAACCACGATGAATATATATTCTATAAAAAGATCTCTCGGTGAATATCATTTATCCTTTTTTCCAATCGTTTGACTCGCTCTCTTGTTGTTATTATATTAGCATCATCTATGTGCTTGTGCTTGAGTTGTATACTCTGTACGGACGTACGTGCGTCGTTTCACTTGATTAACCCAATATGCACCGATTCGTATGTGCCCTATGAGCTATTTAATTTTTATCACATAAACCATGTAGGATAAAAATAAATATAACTTAAGTATACCCTGGGATATTCATTGATTTTCTATTCATATGTGCTCCATACACATTTTATAATTATTATTCATTTTATTTATACTTAAATATTCAGATACTCCATTTTTTTATTTAATAAATTTAATTTTTATTAATATTTTACTCCAATAATTTTTATAAATTGCATTAAAGTTAAATCACTTGATAATTTTTTAATTTTATTTAATATACAAATTTTTTCTGAAAAATTATTTTTAAAAAATTGCATTTATAATTTTTACATTTTTTTTTTATTTAATAAATTTAATTTTTATTAATATTTTACACCAATAATTTTTATAAATGACATTAAAATTAAATCACTTGATAATTTTTTAATTTTATTTAATGTACAAATTTTTTCTGAAAAATTATTTTTAAAAAATTGCATTTATAATTTTTACATGTCAATATTTTTTTCTCATTTTTTTGCCATGATTTATTTGTTTTAAAGAATTTTAAAATTTATTAAATATCTGCTAAATTGATTTTCATTTTTAATAAATAAAAAAAAAACTTACCCCAGAGTTGATAAAAATCCTGATACTGTTCCTTCAGCATACAAGCTGACAATATCTCCGAGATGTAAAAAACTCGCTGATCCAAGTATCTCACCCATTTTGATCAATTGAATTTATTTATTGTAAATTTAAAGTTTAATTGAAATGCAATTGTTGAGCCCTCATTTATCCGGTGCTAGATAAAAATAAAAAATAAAAAAATTAAATAAAATTAAACTTGTTAAAAAATAAAAACTTACTTTTCTTAAACTTGAGCATCCAATAGTATCTTGAAAAAATTTTTTTAAAATCCTCGCATGCCCGTAATTGTAAAATAATAATAAATATCAGTTTGCGAGGTCAAGTAGAAAAATAAATGACTAAATAATGATTGTATATATTAGAGGGAATAAATGTCGATAGATTTGTGTTTTTTCACTCACGAAATTGGTGATAACAATTAATAACCTTATTTAGAGATAAGAGATTATTGTCATGGTATTAAAATGTGTATTAACTAGACAGCAGTATGTAAATAAGAGACACTTGGTAATAAAATTTGAGTTTAATTTAAATTTATTTATAATTTAATAGATAAAGTGTAAACTGATAATGTTATTATGTTTTGATGTAACATGAATATGATAAAAAAATGTGAGATGTAATAATAATAATATAATGTAAGAATAAAGATGTAGTCCTTGACGTGGAAAGATGCAAATGTATGTATAGATGTATATATAACAATACGGTAAATTTTATTAACATATATGTATATCATCACATCACATTAGTAGTATATGAATTTGCACTGCTGACTTACCAGTGGCTTACAGTTGCCCGTTACAGTGTCCACTGGATACTGAGTGCTCGAAAATAATAATAATTGACAAGTAAGATGCGACAGTCAATGTTCTAATTAATGGGTGGCGCCCTCGACTTTATTCTATTTTTTTTACCACAAACCACAAACGTTTTCTTCCTTGAGAATTAATCGGTACAGTAGATTTTAGATTTATAACTGTTTTTTTTTTCTTTTTTTTTTTTTTAATGACACTGAAGTTGACAGAGATTAGAAATTTTTTTTGAATTTTAATGATATTAAAGTTGACTATTTAAAAAGTTTTTTTAACCAATAAATTTGATCCAAAAAATTATTTTAAAAAAATTGGATTTTCAATTTTTTTTATAATACTAAAGTTAGCCGACGTTTTTAATTTTTTGATTATTTTTCATTTATTAAATTAGAACTAAAAAATATTTTTAAAAAATTTCACTTATATTTTTTCAAGTTTTTTACAAATGAAAATTTTTTTAATTTTTTTGTAATGATTTTTTCAATAAAAAAAAAAAAAAATTCTATAAATTTTTAGATCTCGGCTAACTTAATTTTCATATTTTTTTTAATTTCTACATATCAATTTTTTTGCCATAATTTATTTGTTACAAAAATTTTAAAAATTATCAAATATCTGCTAAATTAATTTTCATTGAATTTTAATGATACTGAAGTTAGCCGACAGCTGTCAATTTTTTTAATTTTTATAACGAATAAATTCTAATTAAAAAATGCTTTAAAAATTTTTTTTATTATAATTTTATTATTATAAAGTTCTAAAAAAATTTCTGATGACTGTCAAAAAATATTTTTATTATTATGATTTATTTGTTATAAGAATTCAATAAATTGACAGCTGTTACCTAACTACAGTGTCATTTTATAATAAATTATGAAGAAACAATTTATGGGAAGAAATAAAACAGTGAAGAATATTTTTCAATTTATTATTGTTATTTTATTGTACCAAAAAATTCAATTTTTTTTAATAGTTCCAATTTATCTTAATTATAAATCGAAATTCTAATTTTATTTTACAATTACTCGTTTAATTTTAAATGAGTAAATAATAATTTTTTTTTATCCATACAAATTAGGAAAAACATAAAAATAAAATTAAGTATTTATAAGCGGGGAAATGTATGCCGTCAAAAAAAAAATTAGTGGAATAAAAATACGTAATTTATGACGTCAAGTACCTTAGCAAAATATTTTAATGATTTCGCGCATGGTATAAATTGCAGTGGAACACGCTTCTATTTATAATATATGTTTTAAATATTAATTTTTCATTTTACGACCCAATGATATTTCAAGACATTAAATTAACTGCAAAAAAATTTAAACTATAAAAATTCAAATTACAATAATATAACATTTATAAAAAAAAAAAAATTTGCATTTGTTTCTTTCAAAATAAAGTACTTTTAAATCGGTATTGAATTTTGAAAATTATTCAATAAATATGAGTACTGGTTTACAATCATATAAAAATTACTAATATAACAATAGTTTAAATAATAAATTTATATTTTAATAATATATAAGTATTGCCTATAATTTATTAATGTTAATGTTAAAATTCGTGAGGTCTAGTGACACAAGAACACTTGCAAGTTATCCATATCAGAGGATATATATATATATATTTATTTATTTATTTGTTATTTTATTAATTTACTTTTTTTCTTATTAACTTCCACCAATTATCAAACCAATTTGCATATCCTAAGAGCTTAATTAAGATATATATATATATATATATATATATTGTTATATAGATATTAATCTTCGCTTATTGACTCCATAATTTTAATCTCAAACTATTAGACTTGTACCGTGATTACTTTTTTTATTTGACCGTGAAAGAAAAAAAATAATTCGGCTGGCTGGTAGTACAATAAGTGATGCTTGACTTGTAAACGAATAATTAATAAAAGTATATCGATAACTTTAACGTTGGGGTGCGACGTATTATTATTTTATAGTTTTTATCTTTATGCGAACACGATTATTTATCATTATTATTATTATTATTAATTTTTAAAAATAATAATCTGAAAATATTGTATATAATAATCTATAAAAAGATATTGTTTTATCTCATTAAACGAAAAGTGATAGATATTATTCATTAAATTGTTTCTTTTTTTTTTTTTTTAATCTCTCATAATGGGAATTTTTATGGCGCAATTTTTTTTGTTGTATCAATCGTCATTAATATACTGTGTAAATTTTGTTAGATTTTTTATTTAAAAAAAAATATATGTATGTTTAAATATATACTTTAGAACATTTTTTAACGCTTAATATTTTTGAATATTGTCTAAGCAATTAAATCTAGTACTTTGATCTCGACAAGTGAATTTGCGTGAGTCACTTGCTCTACTCGTTTTTTATTATTATTTTTTTTTATTTCAATGAGACGTTATTTGAACTATTTATAGTAACACAATTTTTTATCACACTAACGAAATTTTTAATGAAAAATTTAACTAAATATATTTAACAAGTAGATTTAATAAGATCATAATGTTAATTTGCATGAATGCTAATAATTTAATTAAAAATTTATAATTTTCATTATCGACAAAAGAAAAAAAAAATAATATTAATTGATTTATTAATGTATTGAAGTTTTACTATTAGTCGCAGCGCGTTAATTCGGTTAGCTCGTTGCTAATGTAATTATCGACATAAGAAAGTAATAAAATTTAAAAACAGAATAATTATTATTGCAAATTTATAATAGCACCAAATCACGAATTGTAATCGTAGACTTGAGCGCAGCCTGTACTGTTCTTAGATTTCATTATTTTTTTACATACATGTAATTTTATTACAGTGTATGTTAAGTGTAGAGTGTGCACGCGCGCGGGCGAGAAACTTGTGTGTACTATATTATTAGTATTATTAATTTATGCTAAATAAAAAATCAATTGAATTATTTTTTAAGATATCTTAATTGGAAGATTAACAAGTGGTAAAGCATCTAGTTACAACTCCATATCCTGAGCTTCATCTTCACTAAAATCACTCATCGAAGATTCGCTTTCAGATGACACCCCATTGCCATTGCCAGCATTTTCTTGATCTCTTAATGCTTCTTCTGTAGCATACTTCCTAACATAATCCGCCACTTTTTTTTTATACTCGTCGGGTTTATGTAGGTACATCGCGGCTGCATCGCCGTTAAGTGGGTCTATTGGATTAGGATATGTTAACAGTTGAGGAAGGAACGACTCGAAGATGTTCGATAGATCTATAATTTCAAATTTAAATTTTGATTAATATGATTTAATAATCTATATTATTAAGAGAATAAGAAAAATTTTGTGTCCAGGATAGTCATATGATAAAATCGGATTTTTTACATAATTAAGAAATGACCTTGTATCTTGTGAACTGTTGACATTTTTAAAGATATAAGCTCATCTCGATGTTACACTCATCAAGAGCTTTCATTTGAGTACTCACATCAATTTTTCATATATTTATATATATATATATTATATATGAAAAATATATCAAAAATGCATGTGGGTACTCAAATGAAAGCTCTGGATGAGTGTAACATCGGGATGAGCTTATATCTTAAAAAATGTCAATAACTAAGAAATGACATTGTATCTCGTCAACTAATGAAATTTTTAAAAATATAAGCTCACCCTGACATTACACTCATCGAGACCTTTCATTTGAGTACCCACATGCATTTTCATATATATATGTATATATCAAAATGCATGTGGGTACTCAAATGAAAGCTCTTGATGAATGTAACATTGAGATGAGCTTATATCTTTAAAAATATCAATAACTAAAAAATGACACTGTATCTCGTCAACTATTGACATTTTTAAAGATATAAGCTCACCTCTACATTACACTCACCAAGACCTTTCATTTGAGTACCCACATCAATTTTTCATATATTTATATATATATTATATATTTATATATATGTATATATATGAAAAATATATCAAAAATGCATGTGGGTACTCAAATGAAAGCTCTTGATGAGTGTAACATCAATATGAGCTTATATCTTTAAAAATGTCAATAGTTAAGAAAATACAGTGCAATTTAACAAAATTCATTATTTAATAAAGCAAAATTTTATTTATTTATAGTCCACAAGTCACTGCAGTCACATAGTGACTGCAAGCTTGCTAGTAATAATGAATTAATTATTATTATTTACCATAAAGAGCTGTCCATGCTTGATTAATTACGTCAAGGCAAACAGTACCCGACACTTCATCAATATTCGGATGGTAAACTTTGTTCATAAATCCAATTGATGGTGATTTAAATGGATAGTGTTCAGGTAAATGTACTCGTACTTTCCATATTCCTCCTTCATACGGCGCTGATAAATAATAAATACAATTAATTATTTATTTAATTGATCGATTAAAATTTATTTTGATACTTACTGCCGCGAGGGCCGTAGAATTTTACGGAAAATTCATTAAGACCACCTAAAATTGTTACCTCATGCTTACTTTCAATCCTAAATATTTTATTAAGGAAAAGTCAAGCAACATATTATTAACTGTTTCTTTAAATGAAAAGAACGATGATTAAGCATTGATATTTAAATAGACAAAGTAAATTGCCTTTAAATAAAATTCAATGACTAATACTTAATAATGTTTGATTATCCAACAAAGTCAAATTATCGTAATCGTTACAGATAAGATCGTAGATTATAAAATAAATGTTTTTGATTATTATTATTATTATTTTATAAAACAAATAAAAAATAATTTTTTTATTAATTTAAAAAGAGAATTATTTGTATGGATATAAGTGGAAAAATAGGCTCCACTACAAGTGCATTGTAAACAAAGTGTAATAACGAGTGAGAGAGTGTCGTGAAAAGTGTGTGGGGGAGAGAACAAGAGAGAGTTCAAATGTTGTGTAAACGGGAGAGATAGAGCAATCAGCTGGTTAGGAGCAGCTGTTTTCCGTCATTGCTACAATGGAAATTTGAGCTATTTAATTTAAAGAGACAAATTGTTGAATTGAATGCATTAAAAAAATTATGTAACTGCAGAAATGATTGAAGAAAAAAAAATGCAGCAGCGATAAAAAATATCGAATTAATAAAGGATACAATTTGATAACATCAGTGTCCATGCGTCGTTTTCCAGCACTTGGTGACGACATTTTTGTTTATTTATTTATTGTATGTATCTCCCAAACGTACAATTTAATAATAGCTTTTATCGTTCTTGAATATTCAAGTCCAATGTAAACTTCAGAGATCTTATATATTTTATTTGTTGGTCCTTGACAAAATAGATTGGCTTTTTTGAGTCTCGATCAAAAAAAATCACCAATTATTTTGTACTCGTACGTGTTTCACCTTTTCTTAATACAAAACAATAATATTAATTAATTAATATGCATTTACGTAGTAAAAATAAAACTCAACAATGAACAATTAAAAATGAAAAATAATATTAACTATAAGTAGTAAATATTACGATCTAAATAAATTTTTTAAGTGTTATTCATTCACCTCACATTGGCCATGTTTTTTCTTTCTCGCATCCGAGTTAGTGACAAAGAGAATAAAAAAATAATAAAATAACACGAGTGAGGCCTCCGACCTCGAAGTTAAAACGACGAATGTCGTATCGTATTGTCTTGCTCTGTACTATATGTGTGTGGGAGATACGACACGACGATGATGATGATGATGATGATGACGACGGTAAAACAGATGCGCAAAATAGCGCAAAATAGTGCAAAACAACAAAAATCTAAAATATTAAAATGAAATTAAGCCCTGAAAAAAATTAGTTTGTCATAGTCCTGATGATAATTATTTTTTTATGCATAACTCTATCGAAAGGATTTAATTTCACCAATACTCGACACTTTCACTCGATAGTGTTACGTATAATAAAATAACAGAGCTTGGTCAGTTGGCTGGTTGATTGTAATAATTTTTACTGCACTGCTTCACACATCCGATCTTCAACAGTTAAATGTTCATCATTCCACAACAGGCATTTGCATGACAACACTTTTTTTAAGTTTCATCATCCGACCGTCACCATAATGCTCATTTATTCATACGATAGATTGTGTCAAATAAATGTTTTAACACACACGTGACACCAATGAAACTAACAAAACTGATGCGTCAACTTTTGACGTTATTTTTTCTCTGTTCTCCCTCACAGCAGTTTGATTGTCTTTGTTCTGTGCTCCAACATCAGTACATTTACCAACACAATGCCCATATCGTTGGTTCTGTCTTCTGTGTGTAACTGTGTGCTTATTGCTCTCGACTCAATGTGAATTCATCAGTTTACTTTCTAGGATAAACAACGTGAGGCTATCAGCCAATCCCCGGACATTTATACGAGTATTCAATTTAATTGATTGGTCGAAATAAATTCAACAGAAAATTATATCACGCGCATGCGCTGATATATGGATACGCACTATAACACAATACACTCCATTTATAAGTAAGTATTTTTTATTTTTTTTATTTTTAGATTATTATTTAATTCAGAAGGTTGATTAGAAACTTTTCTCTCTTTTTATCACTTTAGTTTACTATAACTCTATCAGTTATTACATAAACTTTACTTTTATAAGTCTTTTGCGCACATGAAATGAAAATCAAGAAGTCAACCATGGAGATGGTAAGTTAGAAATCTGTCATTTTTTTTAAGACACTGAAGTTAACTGACATTAGAAATTTTATAACAATTAAATTTTTATCAAAAAATTTAATTAAAAAATTCCACATGTGAAAATTAAAAAAAAATGATGAGTAGAAATTTTTTAAAGCACTTTTTTGGATTAATTTTTTTTGTTAAAAAAATTGAAAAAATTGACAGCTGTCAGCTAACTTCAGTATAATTTTTTTTACTCTTTATTTTTATTTTAATATTTTTTTTTATTCAATTTCATCAAGGACAAATTATAAAATAATGATCATCTAAAAATAAAAATTACTCAGTTTCTTGATTAAATAAATAACCATTGTTAAAATTAATTGTTCTGTTTTTCTTACATAAATTAATAATTGCATTAGTCATCTGAAAAATTAAAACAGCGTTCGTGTTTACAAACAATTTGAAATTACTGGTAGCAGAAGAAGATAAGAAAGAGAATCGGAGAATCCAAAAGAGACACGTGTGTAAAGTTAAAAGCTCCGGCGCCTCTAGCGGCTTAGACACTTAGACACGTCTCAGAACATGAAATAAAATAAAAAAACAAATCCATGAAAAAAAATTATCTGATCTAATTCCATGCGCTTGCCGGGTTGAGTATATTATAACCTTAAGAGATTTCATAGGGAGTATCAAATGAATCATTAATTAAAATTAAATAAATTTTAGTCCACCAGCTGCGGAGAAAAAACTGCTCAACTAATTGAGATAATTCTACGAATTGAGATAGTAAACTTCCATTACATTTTTATACATGGAATGAGTTGCGATAATCCTACACAGTGATCGAGAGCAAGTTTTAAACAAGCATATCAAGATAAGTCAGTTAATATGGCTTCGCTTTTGGAGTAAGTTGATATTTTTTATTTTTTATTAATTCTACCTGATATTTTTTTCTTCATAAAATAAATTAACAATTTCTTTTTTATTTTTATTTTATATTAATTTTTTAGCTTTGGGATTTTGAATTTTATTTCAATATCAGTATTATTAATTATCAAGTAGTGACGTGTCACTACCACGCATTTAGGGCTGATGTATAATTATGTTTTGTTATTTAAAATTTTTTTAAATAGCAAGTGTGTTTGCAATCATATCAAAGAGATTTAACTTAAATATTTACAATTATTTTATTTATTTATTTATTGTTATTGTTTTACCTGCTAATAATTTTTTGTTAATTCAAAATAGATAACAAATCAATAGTTTATCTACAGTCATAAGTCATTAGTTATTTTTATTATTTCAGATTAAGTATTGGCATTCTATGTGTCATCTTAGTTGTAAATGCAGTTGACAGAACCAATTTTAAAACCTGTGACCAATCAAGTTTTTGCAGGTACGTTTGATAATTATTAATAAACTTTAAGGGATTATATCCACTTGTAAGTCTGAAAAAAACGTGTTTTTTTTGTGAAGAGGCTTTTTATTAAATAAATACATAGAATAAATGTACATATAGCGAATTTAATTCATTTTAAGAATTCGCGATGTATTTACAACAATATTGGGTTCCGTTGTTCTTGTAGTTAGATCTCCTAGAGGACCTCCACAAAAATGTGTCTGACGGTGAGGAAGATATCTCTGATCCAAATTATCAGAAATAAAAGATTTATTTTTAGTATATATGAATACAGGTAATGATCGATGGAATAGTCAAAATTTTGATTTTTGACAAAATGGCGGCTTCTCAGAAAAAAAAATTGTTTTTTTCAAGAAAATTTACAGCTTAAAGTGACTTAAAAAATCTAAATTATTACCAGAAACCTTGTTCCATCTATCATTACCTGATACAAGTATCTAAGAAGATCGTGTGAAAATTTCAAGCCGATCGGTCCAACCGTTTCGGAGAAATTTTCCTCACCGACTTTGGAAACACCGTTTCGAAAAAAACACGTTTGAAGTTTTGGGAACCATTTAAACTAAGTTAAAAAATCTTTACAAATACGCTAATTTCTCCGAAATTATTTGCCGGATCAATGTGAAATTTTCGGACGATATTCTCAAATATATCGATGGTTTTTTAACGCAACCACGTATCTCGATTTTTGAAGATAAAAGGGTTCAACTGAAAAATTGATAATTAACTATAAACGCGTTACTGAAAAAAAAATATAAGCCAGATTAATAATAAATATGATAGTATTTTTAGAAAATACAATTGATAAATATTGTTTTTAGATGAATATTAATTTTTTATCTCATTTTTGAGATACGAGATTGCGTCAGAAAAGCCTCAATATGTACATTCAAAATATGCAAAAAAAAAAATTCGATTTTTTCAAAATTACAAGCAGATATAACCCCTTAAACCTAAAAAATAAATGACTAAATATTTTTAGACGGTGCCGTGGTGTGCAACCTGGTAAAACACCTTATGAACTTTTGCGAGAGTCAATAGATAAAAATGATTCAATTTTACACGGAATATTATTCAATAAAGATACCGGAAAGCCATATATATTGCAGTTAACAGCACTTGAAGATAATACATTTAGGCTTTTCATAAATGAAAAAGAACCTTTGAAGCCTCGGTACGAGGTGGAGTATGCTTTGCAAGGAGCTCCAAGACACGCAAACTTGCAGTTAGTGGAGACTACAAGCGACCACGTGACCGTAAAAAGCGGCTCTAACAAAGTAATACTTTACTTCAGTCCATTTAAAGTAGATCTGTACTCCGACGAGCAGCTGGTAATTTCTACAAATGCCCGAGGTCTTATGAGATTCGAGCACTTACGTACTAAGCCGGCTCCGAAGCCAGCGGACGCTGAAGCCGAAGAAGTGACTGAAGCACCGCAGTATCCAGGCGATGGTGCTGAAAACGACCAGGGAGCATGGGAAGAAAACTTCAAGTCCTTCCACGACTCCAAGCCACGTGGACCTGAAGCTATTGCTTTAGATTTCAGTTTCCCTGACGCCGAGCATGCTTACGGAATTCCTCAACACGCCGATTCGTTCGCTCTAAAGACAACCAAAGGCATCGACCCCTACAGGCTGTACAATTTGGACGTCTTCGAGTATGAAGTCAACGAACGCATGGCTCTTTACGGAGCGATACCTGTCCTGTACGCCCACGGTAAAGAACGCACGTCTGGAGTTTTCTGGCATAACGCTGCTGAAACCTGGGTAGACATTCAGTCCAGCGCTGACAGCAACGTCTTTGACAGTATTGTCAATCTGGTGCCTGGTAATACTAAGAAAGTCAGTGTAGACACTCATTTCATGTCTGAATCAGGTGTGATTGATGTATTCTTCCTCTTGGGACCAAAACCACTTGACGCATTCCGTCAATACACTCTTTTAACCGGAACCACTCCATTGCCGCAGATGTTTAGTTTAGGATACCACCAATCTCGCTGGAACTACAATGACCAAGATGACGTCGCCCAAATAGCTGAGCAATTTGACGCCAATGATATTCCCATGGACGTGATGTGGCTGGACATTGAGTACACCGACAGCAAAAAATACTTCACTTGGGACCCCAACAAGTTTTCCAACCCGACAAAAATGATCCAAGATCTCACAAACAAGCACAGAAAATTGGTAGTCATTATCGACCCGCATATCAAGCGCGACAGCGGTTACTTTGTTCACAGAGACGCTGAGGACAATGGATACTATGTCAAGACAGCTGAAAACAAAGATTACGAAGGTTGGTGCTGGCCTGGATCGTCCTCGTACTTGGACTTCTTCAACCCGGTAGTCAGGGATTACTTCAGACAGCAGTATGACCTTGACAAGTTTCATGGTACTACCAATGACGTTTACATTTGGAATGACATGAACGAACCAAGTGTTTTTAACGGTCCTGAGGTGACAATGCCCAAAGATTTGATTCATTATGGCAACTGGGAGCACCGAGATGTTCATAACATCAATGGACTCATGTTCACTCTCGTTACTTACGAAGCATTGTACAAGCGCTCGGGTGGTACTCTGAGACCTTTTGTTCTAACAAGATCCCACTTTGCTGGATCGCAACGTTTCGCTGCTGTCTGGACTGGTGATAACACTGCCGAGTGGCAACACTTGCGTATAAGTTACCCGATGTGTTTGTCAACAGCAGTCGCTGGAATGTCTTTCTGCGGAGCTGACGTTGGTGGGTTCTTTAAAAATCCAGATGCTGAATTGTTTATCCGGTGGAACCAAGCCGGCGCTTGGCTACCATTCTTCCGTCAGCACTCTCACATTGAAACCAAACGACGTGAGCCTTGGACATTTAATAATGAGACTACTAAAATAGTACGTGATGCCATTCGGATGAGGTACTCTTACTTGCCTCTCTGGTACACGCTATTCAGAGAGCATGAGATTAATGGCAGCCCGGTTATACGACCAATGTGGGCGCATTATCCTTCAGAAGTAAAAACTTTCTCAATTGACGACCAATTGCTTGTCGGTGATTCTATTCTAGTACATCCTGTTTTTGAGCCATCTGTTACTGAAGTTAATGTTTACTTCCCGGGTGAAGGGAAAGATGATTGGTATGACGTTGAGACTATGGAGAATTACTCAACTCCGGGTAATGTACGTATACCCGTGACTCTTCACAACATTCCGGTGTTCCAGAGAAGTGGATCTATTGTTCCACGTAAAATGAGACTACGTCGTAGCACTGTGGCTATGAAAAATGATCCCTACACTTTGTTTGTCATCGCAGACAAGTCTGGCTCTGCCTCAGGAACTCTTTATATTGATGATGAGTCCAGCTTTGAATATCGTCATGGAAAATACGTTTATCTTAAATTGTCCTTTGATGGAAAGACACTTTCTTCTAAGTACATCAATAAATTGGCCAGTTTCTCAACAGCCAGTTGGTTGGAACGAGTTGACATTGCTAATCCTCCTCAGGGTGTTAAATCAGCTAATCTTATTTCTGAAAGTATGTATTTCATTTTTTTTGGTAATTGTTTACAAGTGGGGTCTTATTTTATTTTTTTTTTATTCTATTTGTTTTTACGGCGGATTTATAATAACAAATGTGAAAGGAAAAAATAAAAATTTCGATAATTTTTTTGCCTTCAAAAGTTAGAAAAAATTTTGACTAATATTTTTGGATAAAATTTATATTTTATCTTTTTTTAATGCATTTTTTTTAAATTACCTAAAAAACGAATAATTAAAAAAAAAGTTAAATATCACAATTTTTTAAAAAATTTATAAATTTTTTTGAAAATTTGTTAAAATTGTGATAGTTAATTTTTTTTTAATTGGTCATTTTTTTTTATGTATTTAAAAAAAAAATACATCAAATAAAAATTTCGTTAAAAAAAATGAAAATTAAAATGGTTGACCCCACTTTTAAATATTTACCATTTTTTTACGCTTTATTTTATGGGATATTAATAAAAATTTTTTTTTGTTTCAGGTACAATAAATGGTAGCTTGGAATTGAATTACAACTCCAATAATAATGTTTTAATAATACGTAAACCCGGTGTGAATATGGGTGAAGAGTGGTCAATTGAATTAATACGTTAAACTGTGCTAAATCAATACAAACAGTTGAATATTTAAATTCACTACTAGCGGCAATATTGCACATGTAGTTAATAATATTTTAGATAATGTAATCATAAAAAGAAAACTTTAAATACCACTTTAGATTTGAAAGATAGTATAAATATTTCTATATAAAAAGAAATTTTTCGTCGTTCTATAATAATTTTTAATTTTTTTACACTGTGAATACTTTAAAAACATGGATAATGTAATTAATTATAAGTATAAAAACGATTTATTAAATATATAAAATAATTATTTCTTTTTTAAATTACAACATACGTTCACTCGGAGCCTGTTTATGAGCGAGATATAAAAATACAATTGATGACAAAGCAGATACTAAAAATATTACGTCAAACCAACGGTGATAAAAATTAAATTGCAAATCTCCTAAAACTTGTGTTACTATTATTCTGTATTCAGCAGGCATGTTCATTCTCATTAAAAGTACCGATGATACAAAGTACATTCCCTGTAATTTTAAATGTTTATTTTTAAAACAGATTTATTATTATTACTATTATAATATAAGAAATAAAATTGAATTAATTTACCATTATTTGGGCGAGTATTAACACAATAATATTGGAAGATTTGCTGCTAGATATGGCGTAGAAAAACTGGAAGAAAAAAAAGAGTCAATAAATAAATAAAAAAAAAATTAAATTAATTTATTTGATACCTTTGTGAGTGTGAGTAATAATCCACGTATGGACGTCACAACGATACAGCCAACAAGATAAAAAGATATGTGTTGTGACCAAAAAGTTACGTCGATATCAAAACCTATCCAATGGACAGCAATTTCAATTCCGCGAGTCACTGGATCTTTTTTTCCCACTCTGTCAAATATTATATTAATCGTCGACTGTAAAAAAATTATCAATTAATTATTTTTGTACTTTAAAACTCAAATTAAATAATTTTAAACTCACAATAAATATTTTCCACATGCAGTAGACTGAAAAAAAATAACCAAGAAAATTAAAATATTTTCCTTGCCAAGTAGCTGCCCATTCTAATCGCCCACGAGCATTTTGTATGTCATGTGCTTCTAGGAACAATTGTCGTGATAATTCTTCCAGTCCTGAGACTTCTTGCTCGAGTTTTTTAACATCTAGAAAAAAAATAAAAATAAATATATGTTCTGTGAAGCTCAGTAGCTAATCTACGTTCTTACTCTCTGTATATTCCTTCATACTCGTCAAAGGGGACCACATTCCCCACAAACGTGAGCGCGTTTCAGCCTTAGAAATTCCCTCACTTTTTTTCGCCAAAGCTATTCTTTTTTTCTTCGCTAAAATCATATCCATTGTCTGTAACAATCTTTTTTCAATAGCTTGCACGTCAGCATAAGAAACAGGTCTCATAAAATATGTCATTGATGAGTACGGATAATTTACAGCCCCAAAACCAGATAAAAGTGCCATTACAGTAACTCCTATTACTCCTATCCGACTAACACCTTGTTCTATGGACAATAGTCCTTTCTTTGGGTTTAAAATTGGAAACGGGTCGCCGATTTTCCAAAATAGGTACAAATAACACAGATAAATAAATATCGTCAGTGGCCGGATCAAGTTTAGTTTTACTGTAATTTTAATTAAACAGTAATTAGTATGTTAATTTATTAAAATTTTTAAATGAGATTAAAGTTAGCAGTCATTTAATAATTTTTTAATTTTATTTAACGAAATAATTTGCCCCTAAAGGAACATTTTTTATTTTTTAAAATTTTCACGTCAATTATTTATAATACTAAAGTTAGCCGACAATTTTAATTTTTTTTTTTAATGATTAAATTAGAACAAAAAAAATATTTTTAAAAAATTGCACTTGCAGTTTTTAAAGTTTTTTACGAGTGAAATTTTTTTTTTATTTTTTTTAATCATATTTTTAATAAAAAAAAATTCTAAAAATTTTAAATGTCGGCCAACTTAATTTTCATCAATTATTTTTTGCCATAGTTTATTTGATATAGAATTTTTAAAATTATTAAATATATGCTAAATTAATTTTCATTATATTTAATTAAAAATTATTCAGGTTATTCTTACCAAATCTGACGTTGCTTATAATGAAAAATGCAATGTAAAACGGTATTACAACAATTACCATAAAAAGTAACATATAAAGTCCAACATTCCAGTGAAAATATCTAGAACTATGGACAATAAAATTACAATAATTAAATATAATATCAATAAAGTTATAAATAATTAAATAATTTACCTAGAGTCTAAAATACCGATTATTTCAAAAATAATCAGTTCAAACATTGTACATGACAGTGAAAATGTTGTTGAAAAAATCAATTGTACCAATCTATGATGAACTTCATAATCACGGAATAATTTTTTAACAAAAAATACCCATCCTCCAGCGAAGAAACAAATCTAAAAAATAATTATTTAAAAAATTTATGGAACTACAAAACAAGTTTTATTTGTGAATTACCTGTGTGATAAGAATGACAAAAGTATCCTCCAGCAGCCCCATTATATTAAATAATTAACAAACACTAATAGCAATATTAATATTAATAGTATTTATTTATCACATTATTGTCTTTGTTTATCTTTATTTTTATTATCGGTTGGTTTGACACTTTGTGCAACGTGGTTTTACACCAACAACAAGATATTTTTTTTTATATTATCACGAGAAAAAGAAGCGCTAGTGCCAAATTGTGGGTTACATGCTTAAATATACATAGAAGGACATCTATATTCACCGAACACAGCCTTCTTTGTCGGCGCGAACTCTACAGGCGAAAAATGACTCCATTTTACTCATATTTCACTCGAGCGCATTGAGCGTTCGCTCGGTTTCCTTGCAATTCGCTGAAAAATACGTGTTTTTTTTTTTAATAATTTTTTACTCCAAAACCCATCATTACTTTGTAAATTATTACAACGAAATTAATATAAAGTACACAAGTGCAATACAATGGGACGGTATAGGAGGTAAGTTTTGCAAAAATAAATAAATAAATGCAACAATGTGTTCAAAGAATCTACAGAGCTAGCGTCCGAATGCCTGTATTGTAATTTTCAGAACATTATCTCGCGTCGCGTCGCAAATTCATCAAAATAATTCACTCTGGAAAATTTAATAAATTTAAAAAATTTTTTTTCATCAATTATTTTCAAAGTTAAGTAATATTTGATAAATTTTTCGGCAAATATGTTTAAAGTTGTGAAATGTTGTCGCTAATTTATTAAATCACACTGCAGCATTTAATAAACATATATCTTGTCTAATTAATTTTAATTGTAATAATAAATTTTTTAATTAATTAATTAATCGAGCGCGCATGCATGTGTGAAACAGATTAATTAGTAGTAATAAAGAAATAAGTCTAAAAAAGTGAGGAGGAATGTTTGTGGAAAATAGTATGGGATATGTCAGAATATTGTAAAAAAGCAATGTACCAAAAATATGGTGAAATGTATGCCAAAAATTAGAATTAATTTAATTAATTTAACACTATGTAATCAACATAAAAACAAGCTAAATATAAAAACAGCGCTGCTTGTTTTTCTATTTAGAAAATATTTATAAAAATAAATTTAGAATGAAAATTAAGTTAGCCGATTTTTAAAAATTTTTAGAGTTTTTTTTTATTGATAAAATTATTACAAAAAAATAAAAAAAAAGTTTCATTTGTAAAAAACTTTAAAAACTGTAAGTGCAATTTTTAAAAAATATTTTTTTGTTTTGATTTAATTATTAAAAAAAAAATTAAAAACGTCGGATAACTTTAGTAATATAAATTTAGAAGATATTTAATAATTTTTAGAATTTTTTTTAACGAATAAATTATGGCAAAAAAAAAATTAGAAAAAAAAATTGACCTGTCAAAATTAAAAAAAATAAAAAATGCAATTTTTTTTAAATTTATTTTTTGGAACAAATTTGTTTGTTAAAAAAAATCAAAAAATTCTCTAATGACTGCTAACGTTAATGTCATAAATATTTTGTAAAACACTGTCTATGTGATACAAATAAAGTCAAATTTATTATTAATCAATTAATCATTTATAAACAGCCGCAGCAGAGACCGCGATCGACGTAGAAGATCCAGAAGTCGTTCCAGAAGCAGATCGCCTCGTGACAGACGAGGATGGGGTGGTGGCGGAGTAAGAGACCGAGGTAGCAACCGAGGAGGTCGCAATCAGCCAGGAGCGAGTCTGAGGAAGCCTCGCTGGGACTTGGGGCGTCTAGAGCCATTCAAGAAAGATTTTTACGTGCCTAGTGACACAGTATTGAACCGCGACCCGCGTTACATCGAGCAATATAGAAGCGAAAAGGAGATAACCCTCCGGGGAAAATGTATACCCAATCCAGTGTTTAGCTTCGAAGAGGCCGGATTTCCGGATTATGTTATGAAAGAGATAAAGTAAGTACTAATGATACCCTATGGTGAATAATTAAGATAATTGGTTGGTTAATAAACAGTAATTAAATTTATTTTTTTTTTTATTTTAGACGTCAAGGCTTCAAAGAGCCTACGTCGATCCAAGCACAAGGATGGCCAATCGCTCTGAGCGGACGTGACATGGTTGGAATAGCCTCGACTGGCTCCGGGAAAACTCTGTCGTACATTTTACCGGCTATTGTGCATATCAACAGCCAGCCGAAGCTTCTGCGTAAGGATGGACCGATTGCTCTGGTACTGGCTCCAACCAGAGAGCTTGCTCAACAAATCCAACAGGTTGCGGATGACTTTGGTCACACGTCTGGCATAAGGAATACTTGTTTGTACGGAGGAGCTCCGAAGAGTTCCCAAGCAAGAGATTTAGACAGCGGGGTGGAAATTGTTATTGCTACTCCGGGAAGACTCCTCGATTTTCTCGAGTCCAGTCGGACGAACCTCAAGAGGTGTACATATTTAGTGTTGGATGAGGCTGATCGTATGTTGGACATGGGCTTCGAACCGCAAATAAGAAAAATTATTGAACAAATTAGACCTGATAGGCAGACACTCATGTGGTCTGCTACTTGGCCAAAAGAGGTTAAAAATTTAGCTGAAGATTTTCTTAAGGACTACGCACAGATTAATGTTGGATCGCTACAATTGTCGGCTAATCACAATATTTTACAAATTATTGACGTTTGTCAGGACTATGAAAAAGAAGCAAAGTATGTTATTTTAGATTTTTAATTAAAATAAATGCTTGATTTGTGAACTATAAAAAATTAAAATTTTGCTTTATTTAATAATGATTTTTGTTAAATTGCACTGTACTTTTTAAAATATTGATGTTTTTAAAGATATAAGCTCATCCCGATGTCACACTCATCAAGAGCTTTCATTTAAGTACCCACATGTATTTTGATATATTTTTCATATATACATATATATAATATATATAAATATATGAAAAATTGATGTGGGTACTCAAATGAAAGGTCTTGATGATTGTAATATCGAGATGAGCTTATATCTTTAAAAATGTCATTAGTTGACAAGATACAATGTCATTTCTTAGTTATTGACATTTTTTAAGATATAAGCTCATCCCGATGTTACACTCATCAAGAGCTTTCATTTGAGTACCCACATGCATTTTTGATATATTTTTCATATATACATATATATAAATATATGAAAAATTGATGTGGGTACTCAAATGAATGGTCTAGATGAGTGTAACATCGGGATGAGCTTATATCTTTAAAAATGTTAATATTTCACAAGATAATGAAACAAAGGTGAGAATGAAACAAAACCTTGAAAAGGCACAAATTCAAGCCAAGACTTTTGCAATGACACTAAAGTTCACTAAAAAAAACCGATTTTATCATATGACTATCTTGGAAACAAAATTTTTCTTATTCTCTTAATAATATAGATGATTATAATTATAATTATTTGTTTGTTGGTAGGCTAAGTACACTGTTAAAAGAAATAATGGCTGAAAGCGAAAATAAAACGATTGTATTTATTGAAACAAAACGCAGAGTAGATGAAATAACGAGAAAAATGAAACGTGAAGGATGGCCAGCTGTTTGCATTCACGGTGATAAAACTCAACAAGAACGTGATTGGGTTTTACAAGGTATAATTTTATATTGCTTATTGTAATTAAAATTCTTATTAATTTTTTTTTATTATTTAATTAGATTTTCGATCTGGTAAGGCTCCAATTCTTGTAGCAACTGACGTAGCAGCTCGTGGGCTAGGTAAGATGAAAAAATAAATTTTTTTACTAATTATTAATAAATTGATTTAATTTTCGAGTCAAAATTTGTAATTAAAAATATTTAATAATTTTAAAATCTATTATTAAAGTAATAAAATTTTTTTTATTTTTATTTTTAATAGATAGTTATTATTAAAGAGTAACTATTGATTAAATAAAAAAAAAATGATTATTAAAATTAAGAGTAAAAAAAATCTAGTGTAAGATAAAAGAATATAGCTAACGCGGCTGGATGTTTGTTTGGATTGCAGAGGCACATTGCGCGCAGGTCCACGCCGGGTAATGCAAAGCAAACGGGGGTGCACTTTCGTCTTATTCGGTAGTGCACTAGTTTGCATTGTCTGCGGTGGCTGCTGCGCGTGCCTCTATACGTCAATTGCGTGATGGGCCAGTCTGGGTCCTATCGGGCCCTCAATAAATCTGTCTACGAAACCTCGGTTCTACCGTCTGCGACGTCATATTGCATCTGGGCTAGCCGAGTTGTCTAGACTCTAGAAACATACTAGAGTTCCCCACATGTCTACTGGTCACTCGAGCTAATCGTGGCCCGCCCAACGAAGGCGGTCACCAATTCCAATCTCTCACGAGGCGATGGCATGCTAGACTCTATGGATGCCAAGGCCTCTTGTGGGTCCCATTAGCAACCGGCGGTGAGGCTGTAGCTGGAGCGAGCTCAATACAGCCAGGCCATGCCTGTACGTTGCTAACGACACTCGCCCGCTGCCTTACTTTAGTATGACAGTCCAATCAAATTATTTCATATCACAAACATTTCCTATTTTTTTTATTTTTTTATATAATAATAATAATAATAATAATAACTTCATACCTTCTTCTTTTTGTTATTTTGCCTTTTTTATAATTCATCATCAATCTTACACATTAGTATCATCATACATTTTCATAATCACTATTACCATTAATTTAAATCGTTTTTTTCATCTAACATTACATTTTATTTTATTTCACATTTTTTTAATAGTTAAAAAAAAAGTAGAGCATTGCAGTCATAAGCTTCGGTCCTTTTAATTTTAATATTGCTGCTTGTTTTTAAAAATAAAATTTTTCTTGTTGCCTAATTTATAAATTATTTATTCAATTGCTATCGAAGCTTATTTTAAAAAATTATTATTAGTTATTTTTATTTGTTAATTTTTAATTATAATAAAAATATAAAAGCTTGCTTTTATGCACGATTTGGGAATTGATTGTTTGTAAAACAAGTTTTCCACTCGTGAATAAATTAGTCCCTTGTGTATGAAAATATTTAATAATTAATAGATGTAATTTTATTGTCCGAGGGACTGTAGCTTATGGTATTATAAAAGCAAAAAAAATAATCAATTAAAACGTGTAAAACCTTTTTAATGTAAATAGGAAAAAAAATACGCGTTACCCACATAATGCTGAATTTCTATAATTATAATTGATGGTAATAAAAATATGCTAACTATATTTATAAATTTCAGACGTTGAAGACGTGAAGTTTGTGATAAACTTCGACTATCCATCTTGTTCAGAAGATTATGTTCACCGTATCGGTCGTACAGGCCGCCGTCAAAAAACCGGGACAGCTTATACATTTTTCACACCCAATAACTCTAATAAAGCCAATGACCTAATTCAAGTATTAAAGGAGGCTAATCAGGTTATTAATCCGAAATTATTAGAGCTTGTAGATAGCCGGGCTGGAATGTTTGGACGACAGAAAGGTAATATCTAAAAAAAATTATTTATTCACTGATAGAAGGATTTTTTAATTATTAATCAACTCAAAAAAAAATTTTTAAGAGGTCGCTCCGAATTTTTTTAAATTTTAAAAATCAAATTTTTTAATTTTTTTTTCTCGTTACTTGATAATTTTATAGACCAAAAAAAAATAAGCTCTCGAAAATTTCAATTCAAAATTAAAATTTTGAAAGGTCGCTCATAATTTTTTTTAAATTTCAGAGTTAAAAAATGCTAATCCAATTAAATAGTCACTAATAAATTTAAAAAAAATTATGAGCGACCTTTTAAAATTCACATTTTAAACTGAAACTTTCAAGAAAACCTTTTTTTTTTGGTCTATAAAATTATGACGTGACGAGAAAAAAAATTTAAAAAAAAAATTCTATTTTTGACGATTTTTGAAATTTAAAAAAATTTAGAGCGACCTCTTAAGAATTTTTTTTTAAGCTGTTCTTTGGAGAGGGCTCTTAAAACATCAAAAATTAACATTTTTTCACTCGAGACTAAAAAAAAAAAATAGTCGATTTTTTTGCACCACCCTACTATCGGGTTATAAAAAGTATTAAAAGAAAATTGCTTTTATTTTTGCTTTTTATTTTAAATAAATATTTGTTAACAGTTAACAAATATTCATAAACCATTAATGAATATTTATAAACAGTTAATAAATTATACTTAATAAATTACTTATTAACTGTTAATAAATATTTGTTAACTGTTAACAAATCGTATTTAATAAATAATTTATTAATAGTTAATCAAGCTTATTAAATATAAACAAATCCTTCTATCAGTGTTTATTTAAAATAAAATTGCATAAAAAAAATTAAATAAAGAATAAAATCGACAATAGTCGGATTTAATGCAGGTGGTAGAAATCGATGGCGTGCTCGTGGTCCTCGGAGTGGAAAGGACCGAAGCTACTCTCGAAGTCGCAGCCGGAGTTTCAGTAAAGAACGGAGCAACGGACGAGGAAGAAGAAGTTACAGTCGCAGCTACTCGAGGAGCCGTAGCCCGGTGACTAATCGTTCAGGCAAGTCGTCGGCAAGTCCAACGGGTGAGGACACTTTTTCGACTCGGACTCTGTCAATAAAACCTCCTCCGCTTCATACCGCACCACCGCCTCCTCTTCCACCTCTTCCAACGACCTTACCTCCACCTACTATCTTACCACCTCTGCCTTCTGAGCCGGAAGAACGGTCATCGGGAAGCACGATTCTTCACCATCATCGGCAAAGTCCGATGGTACCCCATCTACTTCGCACGGGAGCAGCGAGCCTGCCGGGGCCAACCGTAGCCTCAAGCTATCATCATCGTCTCGGTGAGGACGGATCCTCACCTAACGTTAATATTTTAGCGTCGATGCCTTCGCTACCCGGTCCCGGCGGCGGCGGCTTGGGGGTTACCTACCCTAATGGGATTTCGTACTATCATCTGCCCCCGCAGCAGCCTATGCACTCCACCAATGGCTTTCACCGCTAGCGGCCGAACTTCCGCTCTGCCGAAGGTTCGTTTAGATTTTCCCAACACGATGCATCAAATTTATTTTGATGAAATTTTTTAATTATACAACATACCTGTTTTTATTTGTTTATTTGTCGTCAATCTGGATTTGATGGATCGTATTATCATTACGGGTATCACTTTTTAAATCACATATACCTTCGTCGATTATTTTACAGCACTTTTTAAAATACATCCTTATATTTATCAAGAAAACGCGGATTATTAATACTCGGCAGACTCGGAATTTATTTTTTATTTTATTCTATGTTACTATACTTTTTATGATAATAATAATAAAGTTAGCCGATATTTTTAATTTTTTGATTTTGCTTCATTTATTAAATTATAACTAAAAAATATTTTTTTAAAATTGCACTTATAGTTTTTAAAGTTTTTTACAAGTGAAAATTTTTTTTTATTTTTTTGGAATCATTTTTTCAAAAAAAAAAAAAATTCTGAAAAATTTTTAAATGTCAGCTAACTTAATTTTCAAATGATAATAATAATAAAGTTAACCGACATTTTTAATTTTTTAATTTTGCTTCATTTATTAAATTATAACTAAAAAATATTTTTTTTAAATTGCACTTACAGTTTTTAAAGTTTTTTACAAGTGAATTTTTTTTATTTTATTTTTTTGTAATCATTTTTTCAATAAAAAAAAAAAATTCTAAAAATTTTTAAATGTCGGCTAACTTAATTTTCATTTTATGATACTGAATTTAACAGACATCTAACAATTTTTTAGATTTTTATAACAATTAAATTATAATAAAAATTTAGCAAAAAAATTCGACATGAAGAAATTTAAAGAAATTACAAGTAAGAATTTTTAAAAATATTTTTTTATAAAAATTCAAAGAATTGTCAGATGTCTGATAATTTTAGTATCATTAATTATTTTAATGAATATTTTTAGATTTTATTATGATTGTAATTAATTATAAACTAATTTATTAACTTAAATTTTCTATTTCATTCCAGAATTCATTGGAAAGAGTTATTGGAGCAGCGAGAGGTGATCAATGTCAAAGAATCTCCACATTAATTAACGCCAAGTTTTAATGGGCCTGAGCAAATTATATTGTGACAACATCAGCACAATTGATATTGTTTATTTGACGATACATTGCTTTTAACTTAATTGACATTTGATATTCTATGTATTTTATTTAAGGATAATTAACTTTTTGTAATAATTTCATGATATTTTTTATTTTAATTTTCAATTTTATTTTATAAAACAAATTTTCTTTAAAAAAAAAATTTATCGCATAGTTTTAAATATTTTTATGAAATGTATTATTTTTAATAAATTTTTAAACTACTAATTACTATTCATTCCCGTATTTAGATACTTATCGAAAAAAAAAAAAAAAAAAAAAAAAAAAAATAATAATAATTATAATAAATTCAATAAATGTACAGTATTTAATTCAATTTTAAAAAATAAATTTTGTTAGCTGACAAAAATGATTATTTTTTTAAAAACCACTCCAATAATTTTTTATTAACAATTATATTAATTAATTTTTATATATATATAAGTACAATTAAAAATTAATAAGCAAAGATTTTCATTTTTAATATTATTTTTATCGCCTAGAAACCTAGATTTTTCTTATCAGCTGATTGCTTGTCTTTCTTCATAACAAACTTCAATAATTACATCGGAGACTTTTCGAGAACTGAACAGTCTCAAGAAAATAAAGTAAAAAAATAATAGGCAAAAAAAATAATAAAAAAATAGCGAGAATAAAAGTAATCGATTGATTTTGAGTGAATAGTATCATTGGAGGGTTTTGCGCCGGCGCTAAAAAATAACAGCTAGCCGTGCAGCGATTCGCCGAGCGCGATCACATGACCGCGATCGGAAGTTACGTCACGTACGGTAAATTCTAGGTAGCTGGCAGTTTCCTTCTTCTCAGTGCCTGTTAGCCATTGTCGACTCTGCTTACCGGGTTACTGGAGTAAGTGCTCCCGCATTATTTTACAATTTAGTCTATTTCTCAGCATTATTTCTCACCAAAAATATCACTAAAGTCTTTCTAACACTCACTATCATCAATACCGATAATAAAATAATAAAACAATATATTTAAACTCATAATTTATGTCTTGATTTTTCATTGTTCTCAGGTTTGAGAGACAAGAGCTGACATCGTACGTTTAACATAGAAGGAGAGAGAAGTAAAGAGAAAGTTACTTACATTTGAGATAAAATAGTCAGCCGAACAAGATGTATACTAACGGTTACACACAACAAACTTCGTAAGTTTAATTGTCAATTAATATTAATATTTATAATTATTTTACAAGTGCGTTAGTTTTTAAAACTGTCTTGATATAAATCCATCATGGCGGACTTGGAAGTTTCGAGTAAAGTCGCGAACCGACCGGCCATTTTGTGAATTTCTTTTGTCGCTAAGAATGTTTAACAATAAATAAAATATTTTTTATTTAATTATGAATATTCATTAATTGTTCGCTGACAGTTGATAAAATTTTTTTTTTTAATTTACTTTTTTAATGACTTGAATTTTTCTTTTATTGTTAAGTGTCACAGAGTACGTTTGTCTTTCTAATATAAAAGTTTCAGACCCAGAGCTAACAGAGAGTATGGCAACAGGGGTGTAGGCGGAGGAACTTATTGGAACAGTCAACAACAAAATCCAAATAAATTCAACAACATGAACAACAATCCCAACAAAAAACAACAGCAACAGCAAAACCAACAAAATAACCAGAAGAAAGCCCCTGGTGATTTGTTGAAAAAACCAGACTGGGACATGGAAGCACTACCAGCGATTACTAAAAATCTCTACGTACCCCATCCAAATATCAGAAGCCGTTCACCCGATGACGTTCACAAGTACCACGCTGGAAAAGAAATAACTGTCAAGGGAAACAATACTCCACTACCGATCCAAGCTTTTGAAGAGAGTAATTTTCCAGATTATGTAATGCAAGAAATTGGTAAGCAAGGATTTCAAGAACCGACGGCCATTCAAGCTCAGGGCTGGCCCATTGCTCTCAGCGGTCGTGACATGGTTGGTATTGCTCAAACCGGATCGGGAAAAACCTTAGCAGTAAGTTTCTAAATTAAATTAATAAAAAATTTTGGTAATTATTTACAAGTGTTTTTAGTAATTATTTCGATAGCTTTTTCGCGTTCAAAAGTTGGAAAAAATTTTGGCTCATGTTTTTGGATAAAATTTTTATTTTATCTTTTTTTGATACATTTTTTTTTTTAAGTATATATATATATATATATATATATATATATATATATATATATATATATATATAAAAAACGAATAATTAAAAAGTTGAATATCACAATTTTTTTTTTAAATTCGTTAAAATTGTGATGATTAATTTTTTTTTTTTTTTTGGAAATTATTAATTTTTTTATGTATTTAAAAAAAAAAAAAAATATGTCAAAATCAAATAAAAATTTCGATTTAAAAAATGAAAATGAAAATTGTTGACCCTACTAGTAAATATTTACCAAAATTTCTTTTTTGTTCGGTACTAAGTAATAATTAATATTTTTTGTGTAGTATATCCTCCCAGCAACGGTACACATCAATCACCAGCCGCGATTAAGCCGTGGAGAAGGTCCGATCGTCTTGGTATTAGCTCCAACGCGTGAGCTGGCTCAACAGATCCAGTCAGTAGCACGAGACTTTGGATCCTCATCATGCATTCGCAATACTTGTATATTCGGTGGGTCTCCCAAAGGACCCCAAGCCCGGGATCTCGAGCGTGGAGTTGAGATCTGCATCGCGACACCTGGACGTTTGATTGACTTCCTGGAGAAAGGCACAACCAACCTGAGAAGATGTACTTACCTTGTATTGGACGAGGCTGACCGTATGCTGGACATGGGATTCGAGCCACAGATCCGCAAAATAATCGAACAAATCAGGCCAGACAGACAAGTTCTGATGTGGTCTGCAACTTGGCCGAAAGAAGTTCAGGCTCTTGCTGAAGATTTCCTCACTGATTACATTCAGATCAATATTGGATCTTTAACTCTTGCTGCAAATCACAATATTCGTCAGATTGTTGAAATTTGTCAAGAACACGAGAAAGAGTCTAAGCTAACGGGGTTACTGAGAGAAATAGGCTGTGAGAGAGGAAACAAAACGATAATATTCGTCGAGACAAAGAAGAAAGTCGATGACATTACAAAAGCGATAAAGCGGGAAGGCTGGTCTGCGATTGCTATTCACGGTGATAAATCTCAACCGGAGCGTGATTACGTTTTGTCTGAGTTTAGAAATGGCAAGACAGCAATCCTAGTTGCAACTGATGTAGCAGCTCGTGGTCTTGATGTTGAAGATGTTAAGTACGTTGTCAACTTCGATTATCCAAACAGTTCCGAGGATTACATCCACAGAATTGGAAGAACAGGACGTTGTCAGAGCGCAGGTACAGCTTACGCGTACTTCACCCCCAACAACGCCCGACAGGCCAAGGAATTGATATCCGTGCTCGAGGAAGCTGGCCAGATAATCAACCCACAGCTGTCTGAGCTGGCAAGTGCGCAGCGCGGCCAGTTTGGCAAGAATCGTCAGCGGTGGAATCCTGCCAGATCTTCACCAAACAACAACCCGAACTCCAGCCCCAGAGGCAACGCCGGCAGTCCTACTGGCACTTGGTCCAACAATCAGCAGACGAACGTGTACCAACAACAGCAACACAACTCTTATGAGAGATCCAACATGCATCGCCAGCAAAACGGATACGTTCCTCGCCAGCAGAATAATTACCAGAACGGCAATTACCAGCAGCAGCAGCAACAACAACAACAACAACAACAACAACAGCAGCAGCAACAACAGACCCAACAGCGTCAATCAAACACCGGTTACCAACAAAACAACTACCATCAGTCCCAAAATTCTCCCAATTACCAGGGCCAGAATGGAGGACAACGGTACCAGCCTCGTTCCGCGTATCAAAATAACCGCAGCATGAATCCTCAACGACAACAAAGCGCGTACGCTGGAAATCAGAACGGGCAGAATGTCTACTCGATGCCACCACCATTCCTAATGCCGTCTAACGGTCACACTGATTCGGGAATACAGAGTCTAGTTAGTAACAAGTTCTTCCAGACAAACAGACCACCACCAACTGCCAACGCATGTGCATATCAATCAATGGGATACGGTCAGTTCCAAGCTGTTTCACCCTACGGATATCCTTACCCACCAACACCCGTTCAACAGTGATTCTCCAGTACTAGAGGTAAATTTATATAAAAGTTTGCGTCGAAATAAGGATCAATTATTATCGTCAATTGCGTTATATAAAAAATACGCTTTGACATTATTCTTATAATTTTTTTTTTCTTTATAAATCACCAAATGGGCTTTTTATTGTTAAATCAATATATCTCCTTCGTCTAATGTCTTTACAATAATCTTAATAATTTTATTTTAATTAATGCATATATATTTATATAATAATATTAATAATACTAGTTCTTTTTTTTTTTTTTTTTTGTTTGGTTGTTTGGTGGTTATACTATTCGTACTTTTCTGGAATGGTGCTCATTGGCGAATAAATTTTCAGCCTTGAGGATAAATAAACTTTAATCGCTAAAATCAAAGTTAACACATGACAAGCTTATTCATTAAATTTATTATCTAAGGCCTACGATGTTATAAATCATAGCCAATTAATAATAATGAATATTTCGGTTTATCTGGTAATTTTACACATATATATTTATTGTTTTACAAAGTACAATTTCATCCTGATACGCGATATCAAGGGATGGACATAATTAAAAGAATTGAAAGGTAAATAATTAAAATTAAATTAATAAATGCGCCAATTATTTGAGGCACATTCCAGTCGAGTTTTGACTTTAAATAATAGCTCGATAGCGGTGGTATAATAATAACTATTATAATATATTAATCGTAAAAAAAAAAAACAATATTTGGTAAATGACCACGGATGTAGTTTTTAATTGATGGTCATTAAAAATATTATATTATATTGATGAATAGTAATCTCTTTGCAGTAATAATGTAAAACTATTATCTGTATGCTTTTCTGAAATGCACGAAACGTATAGAAGGGGGGTGGGCTAGGATTAATGATTTATAATGTTTATTTATAACTTTGCGTATGCTGAAGACATTCTATTTAAAAATTAAAAAGATGTAAGAAAACAAATAAGGCCTTTTGCATAAAAATTAAGCTCTGCGTCCAATAAGAAACAAAATAATAATAAAATAAAGTTTAATAAACCAGTGTGGGATTTTAGATATTAATAAATCTCTTCGTACTCGAGACTGATAGATAATATGTCTCGGTTAAAAACGTCTTTCAATGTTTTTGAAGCTCTTAAAAAGGACGATTGACTATTATCGAATAAATAAACAAATGTCAAGTTAAAAGGGCGCGTAGTTGCATGGCTGTAAAGCTCGGTACCTTATTTTTGTATGAAATAAAACTAATTAAAAAGAAAAAAAAATAAGTAATTAACAATTTGTTGTTAGATCAACGAGTTAATAATATAAATAAAAGTTTATATTTATGCAACTGGCCACCGAGTGGTCCCATTTTGCACGCCCTCGTGCAGGCACGTGCAGGCTGTGGCTGCCAATCGTAAACCCAATTGTACCTGTTTTAGTTGACGCGTCTAAAAATTTAATTAGTATAAAGATAAAAGAAGAAAAAAAAAACATACTTTTAAAAATTGTTTTTTCTTATTATTTTTTTTTTATGTCATCATTTACGTTTTAGTTATTATATTACTCTGTGAGTCTAGGTTGTTTGTAATGTAACATTAATAATCTGTTAAATAAGTAAAGTCGCATAAAGATACTATACTACTATCGAAATACTACGAGGCTAACAGGTGTCAAACGCTAATTTTAATGGCTCGTGTATAGGGCAGTTCCTTTTCAGTCTTGGGCAATTTTAATAAATACCCAAGTACTGCGTTTTTTAATTAATAAATAAAGGTTAAAGAAAAATAAATAGAGAGCAAACAAATGAGGATAAATAAAAAATGAAAATGATCATTTATTGTAACGAGGATCCCTGCGACCAATATTTAAACAAAATTGTTTGTATATTATTATTATTATTACTATTATTATGTTTACTGTAACTAATATTGTGATCCTTGATTGAAAATCTAGCGTCTGTTCGATGATAATTTAATAATTGTTCAGTGTATTTTTTATTTAAGAGCCACGTTCTGTTATTGTGTAGTTTATGTCAGGCCATTTAATTAGTCTCTATAATATTATAATTATAAATACTACTATTAATTATTATTATTATTATTATTATTATTATCGTTGTTGTTATTATTAATTTTAGTTTAAAGTGGTCTTGCATATTTAAACTCACGCACACGTCAATTTTTTTTTCTATTAATTATTTTTAATCATTATTATTGATGTGTCATTAATTAAAATCCGATTTGGAAGTAATGAGATATATTATTGTTGTATCTTTTTACTCGAATTTAAGCTTTTTTCCTCAACAAACATGACAATCGACAGACGCTGAGATAGTTATTGTTAAATAAAAAAAAAAAAAATGAAACAAATAATGGAGGATAATTAAATAGCAAAAAGAGAGAAAGTGAGCATGAGTGAGATAAATAAAAGTAAATAATAAAAAGAGAAAGCTTACAAATCGCAAGTGATAAAACTGCAGGAGGCTGCCGTACATTAGCGTATTCTCTCTGTCGAATTTATAATGACACTTAGTTTTTTTACTTTAGCAAGAAAAAAAAATAATTAAATTATTAAAAATAATAATTGTAATAACAATGATAATATCAAAGTTTTTTATAAGTAATATTAATGAGTAATCTAATATTATTAAAGAGAATTTAAATAAATAAATATGTCACTTGGATATCGATAGGGAGTTTACGCGTAGCTCTGTGATATGTAATATGTGTAGCGCACGGATAAATTTTAATGAAATAAAATTTTTATGCGCAGCATGGTTATAATAGGGAAACGTATCTCATCAATTTTATATATGTGGTATACCATATCATGTTATCTCGATGGGGATTTTGCTGTCGACTGGCGGAAATTGATACATACAAACAAATTATTTATTTAATAACACAAGAGTAAAGAGAAAAAAAAAAAAAAAAACATTATTATTGATAAATTAAGGCAGTTTATGAGTCTCCCAATTTAAAAATTGGTATTTATTGTAAACCAATTTTAATGAAACTTATTTACAAAGAAAAATCTATTAAACGCGTTCTAAATAAGTGGTGAGCAAGTGCGAGCGAACGTGAGGGAGAGAAAGGTAGAATAACGAGGATTAGAGCGAGCGAAATAATTAAAAAAATAAACAAATGAAGATAAATAAATAACAATAAAATAATAATGAATCAACTTTATTACAAAATAGTTAATAGAATAAACGGGGCAACGACGAGACCTCTGCTAACTGATACTTTCTGAGTACTCTGACTGTGTTAGGTATATTAAGAATAGCTGATAATTATTTTTTGAAAAATAATAAAAGAAAATGAATAAAGAGATGTTTTTAAATAAAATAAAATAATTAAAATTAAAAAAAAAAACGGCTGAACGTACGTGTTATTAACACATGATTTTAAGACAACACGCACACAAAATACTTAGTGATTGCTTGTTAGGAAAAATATTTTAAAATAAACGTGTCGCTAACTGATGAGAAAGATAGGCGTACTTGCAACATTTGTTATTTAATAATTAGTATTTTGTACAGTTATAAATCGTGATTGCCATCATTATTATCTGTATAGTTTATTTGAGTTTATTTAATTAATATCTGTGCCAAGTTGGACACCTTGGTACATTTGCTTTTTAATATTGATTTTTTTTTTTTTATTATTTTGTACTTTTCGCGTAATATAATCACTATTTTGGTCATGTCGCGTAAGCCTCAGTATATAGTGTGGTGTGACAATTTTTTTTTTTATAACTAAATAATTATAAATATTAAAAAAATATACTGAGTACCTTAATTACAACGCTGAGCGCTGTGATATCGCGTACATGAAACTTTTTTATTGATTGTAATATTATAACGCGAGTATGCATAAATAACTTGTAATAATAAAATAAAATATAATTATTATCTCCTTTATACAAGACTGATCTTTCGCAACGTTAAAACAATTAACAAGTTGTATAGGCAATTGCGATAACTGTCGACATATGTGTTTGTATATTATTAAACAAAAATATTTATTTATTGCAAATAAATACGTTTGTATTACGATGCCGTCCGTGATTTAATGACTAAAAAAAAAAAAAAAAATATATCTATTACGGCTAAATAAAACTTGATAGTTTATTTTAAAAATTAAATTCAATCGAATATTCTTCCTTTATTGTATTATTTATTTCGAAGTAATTAATTAATTATTAACGATTGATAAATAAATATTGATAATAAATAATGAAAATAAAATGTGCAAGTAACGAAAAATTACTGGGAAAAATGGTCTATAATTGTTAATATTTAATTGCTTGAAGATAAAGTAAATAACAAGCGACTACCTTTCTTCTCGAGTGTGACACGCCGGTTATTGTATTTATATTGAATAACTGTCAATTATATAAATTCGATTGAATTAAATAAGCAATCTTAATATTAATATACACCATCTCATTATCCGTTAATCTTTATTAATTTATATTAATAAAACTAATTGATTTATCAATTAATTAGTATTATTTTTACTAACAAATAATAAAATAATTATACAGTTTAATAATGAAAATGTAAAATGTATTTTTTTCTATTCTATTGAAGTATTTTTCAATATTTTCATAGATCAAACTCATCGAAAGTCTAGTCAAAATCATTTATTACATTATTATTATTATCAATTATCACATACAAGTATGTTTATTTTCATAAATAGTTTATTTAACTAATTGTGAATTATTTTACAAACAATATATTTATTCTTAAAAAAAAAAAAATATTGAGAAAATAATAAAAGGAATAAATAATAAAAAAAAAAAATGTATATGAATATGAATTTAATCTGGCGACTTTAGCTGGCTTGTATATGTTTTATATTTGAAATACTAGTTTGTGATATAAAAATATATATATAATTAAATAAAACGAGAGTACCAAGAAGCCGTTCCCTGGTCGTTAGCCGATTGTTTATTCCGATCGAGTTAGTTGCATCAAAATAATTGAAGTGTTTATTTTAAAAACAAAGTGAACAATTGTAAGAGTCATTTGAAGTGGCGGATAATAAAAAAACATATTTATTTTCTGACCATGACATTGTGGAAGAATAACGTGATATATAAGTGTTGTATAACATTACGACCGTAATACTTCAGTCCTTTAGACTTAAACTTTAAAAAGGTTAAATAAATTTTGAGGTAGGGACTAATTCTTTATTATGATGAAGGAACACCCAGTGTAGTGTCGTTATCGCCTTCGATATTATTTCTTTTTATCTTATAAAATAATTAAAAAAAATTAAGGGAGACAACTCGTTAATTGCAACAAAATCCTCAAAATAAAAATAATTATTTTCAATTATTAATAATTAAATTAAACGATGTAATTAAATTTATAATAATACAAATATTGCTCTACATTCAGATTCTCTTCTGTAGGTTTCACTAAAGTGCATTTCTTGTATGTTATACAGTATTATGATAGAAAATAAAATAATAATAATAATAAAAACATATTGCAATTGTATTTATATAAATGCCTTGTTTATTTCCTCATACCTCTGATAGTCCTGTAATTCCTCATTTTTTATTTTTATTTTAATCATTATAGTTTGTAAAAAAGTTAATTAATTAGATATTTGATAATTTTTTTAATTTTTATAACAAATAAATTATCGCAAAAAAAATGAAAAATAAAAATTGACATGTAGAAATTTTAAAAATTAAAAATGCAATTTTTTTAAAATAATTTTTTTGGAACAAATTTGTTGGTTAAAAAAAATAAAAAAATAATGTTAGTTTATAAGATTTTGTTGTGAAAAAATATAATTTTTATTATTAAATTTAATATTCAGTCATATGAAAATAAAATTAGCCGACATTTAAAAATTTTTATAATTTTTTTTATTAAAAAAATGATTACAAAAATTTTTTTTTTAATTTTGCATTTGTAAAAAAATTTAAAAACTATAAGGTAAAAGCCCAATATGATCATGTCAGTATATGATCACTCCATGTATTTGTAGAACTATATTCACCAATATAGGTATACCAACCCCTGGAGTGATCATATACTGGTACATGATCATATATTGGGGCTTTTACCTTAATTGCAATTTAAAAAAAAATATTTTTTAGTTCTAATTTAATAAATTAAGCAAAATCAAAAAATTACAAATTTCGGCTAACTTTAATGTAATTCAGTCATTTTATAAATAAAATGACTAAGTTGAAATTGAAAAATTTGAATTTTTTTTTTTTGTTAATAGATAAAAAATCACTTTGTCTTCTAAGTTTACACTTATATTTTTTATTAATAAATTTTATATTAGAAATTTGACTCTTAATTTCTCAAATGTTGAAATCAGCTGACATTTTACCTTTTTTTAGTTTTTTTAATAAAAAATACTTTAATGAATTCTTTAAATGTTTTGTTTTTAGTATAAATATTTTTTTAATTGTAAAAATTCTGAAAAGTCTGCTGCAATGATTCATTCATAAATTTATTGTCATAATTGTTCGATTTTTCATAAAATAATTGCTTGGATCAATAAAAAGTTCGAGTAAATTCTCGATAAATTTTCCTAGTTGTTTCTGGACTTTTCCAGAAGCGACAAATAATAGCTAACGGGACAACTAACGCCATTTTGCTGTAATAATTTAATAAAAAAATCAATATGCAGTTATTTAGTTACTAAAGTTCACGCATGAGCACTGACTACAAACTTGACTAGAGTAGTACATAATTACCTGCTGACTAACAAAGTAAAAAAGAAATAACAAGTAAAAATTATTACAAATAACTCTAAAAAAAAATAAAAAATTAATAAATTTAATTTTTCACTTTAAAAATAATGTTAATTTAAATAAAAAATTCTAAAATGAACAAAGAGTTACGAAAATCAATATAACTGCGCAAAGAATACGTGTTTTATCTCGACTGCGCATGTGCAGAGCCGCAAAATAGCTGTCTGCGCAGAGAAGACTCTCCCACTTACCAGGATAAGTTAAGTGGCTTCCGGCATTTTCGAGACTCGATCTTTCCGTCCCTATCAGCGGCACGGGTAAGTCGTATTTTTCAATCACTCGTTTAAATTTAGTTTTTGGATATTTTAATCCAGCTGGCTCAGTGAGTTAAATCGCCAGCAATTAACCAGTTGTATTTTTCACATTATTCCAGAGATCTTAGCCGCTTTTTGTAACATCCTACTACAAATAATTCAACATCTTTCTTCGGGACAGTGAAGCACAACATCCCAATTAAAAAAATGTAAGTAAATTATTATTTAATTTTAACTCCAATAATTACAATTATTATTATTAACAACGTAAATAACTAAATAAATAAATTAATATTAATTATTAAATTTAGTAATTAAATATTTTATATAACATTTACATTGAACGCGTTCCGTATCGTAGTCATCATAGTCGGCGGCCATTACGTGTACGTCGCAATGATCATAGGCCACGTTGAATTATATTAAAAAAAATTCAGCTGCAACTTATGGCCTCTCATTTTGGCATGCCTCTGTCTTGTATTTCGACTGAGCATGAATGCTTGTGAGAGGTAGATAAAATCCGCGAAACATGCCTTCGGTGTCCACACACTTTGTCTGGATCCGTCTCTCAATGTTCGCAACAAAACGACTCCATTTAATTTTTAAATAATTAAATTGTCCTTGGACCAAATAATTAATTTAAAATATAATGATAAATTTAGCAGATATTTAATAATTTTTTTTATCAAGAAAATTATGGCAAAAAAAAAATCAAAAAAATTGACATGCAGAAATTTTAAAAATTAAAAATGCAATTTTTTAAAGATAATTTTTTTGAACAAATTTTTTTGTTGAAAAAAATTAAAAAATTCTCTAGTTCTAACATTAATGTCATATTTAAATTGCATACGCGTATTATTATTATTATTATTATTATTCACCATACTTGCAGCTATTAAATTTATTTCCTAACATAAAATTACTTCCAGGACTTACAGTGGTGCATCGTCTGGTGGTGGTGGTGGTGGATTCCGTAGTGGTGGAGCAGGAAAAGGCGGAGCTGCTCAGCGTAGCAGCGGACCGCCGCGCAATGGCTTCGGCGGCGGTGGAGGTGGTAATAGGTTCGGCGGAGCACGAGGTGGAAACACTGGTGGATCCAATGGCCGCTTTGGAAACCGTGGGAACTCAAACAACCCTAAAACTGCAGGCAACACCCTTAAAAAACCCAACTGGGATTACGAAAATCTGAAACCTTTCAAGAAAGATTTCTACATCCCACATTCAAACGTTTCCCAGCGAAACTACCGCGAGATCGATTCTTTCCGACTAGAAAAAGAAATTACCCTTAAGGGAGAGGAAATTCCAGACCCAATCCAGTCTTTCGACGAAGGAAACTTCCCGGATTACGTAATGGAGGGAATTAAGAGACAAGGGTTCACCGAGCCGACGGCTATTCAGTCCCAAGGTTGGCCCATTGCGATGTCCGGCCGCAACATGGTCGGTATTGCTCAAACAGGATCAGGAAAGACGCTTGGATACATCTTGCCTGCTATCGTTCACATCAACAACCAGCAACCTCTGAACCGTGGAGACGGACCCATCGCTCTGGTACTTGCACCCACCAGAGAATTGGCCCAGCAGATCCAAACAGTCGCCAATGATTTTGGATCTCTGTCTTATGTAAGGAACACATGCATTTTCGGGGGAGCTCCCAAGGGCAGCCAAGCTCGTGACCTGGAACGTGGTGTTGAGATTGTTATTGCCACACCTGGAAGGCTTATTGATTTCCTCGAGCGCGGCACCACCAATCTGCGCAGATGCACGTACTTGGTACTCGATGAGGCTGACCGTATGTTGGACATGGGATTCGAACCACAAATTAGAAAAATTATCGAGCAAATCAGACCTGACAGACAAGTACTTATGTGGTCTGCTACTTGGCCAAAGGAAGTCAGAATGTTGGCTGAGGAATATCTCGTTGACTACACCCAATTGAATATTGGATCTCTCTCGCTCTGTGCGAACCACAACATTCTCCAAATTGTTGATGTATGCCAAGAACATGAAAAAGAAACAAAGTAAGTTTTTTTTTTTTTAATTAAATTTTGAATTTTATTTTATTTTTTACATGATGAAATTCCTTTATGAAGTAACGTGATTTTATACAAGAATTTTTTACCTCTGAGAAGATCTGATTTTTTTTTTATTTTTTATTAAAATATTTTTTGTCACTTTTAATAATTATTTTGCTAATTAATTTTTTATTTATATTGCAGATTAGGATCTTTGCTCCAAGAAATTGGTAATGTTAATGATGACGGTGGAAAAACAATTATCTTCGTAGAAACTAAGAAAAAAGTTGAAAATATTACTAGAAACATAAGAAGATACGGCTGGCCTGCCGTGTGTATGCACGGAGACAAATCACAGCAAGAACGTGATTATGTTCTTAGAGGTAAATTATCTAATTGTTTTTTTAATTAAAAAAAAAAAAAAAAAAAAAAAATCTATTTTTTTTTTAATTAAAAAAAATTTTTTTTCTACAATTAAAAATTACTAATTTATTCATTTTATTTATTTCAGAATTCAGAAACAAGAAAGGTTCAATTCTTGTAGCAACAGACGTTGCTGCTCGTGGACTTGGTAAGATGTTAATCTGGCTCAGTTTAAAACGTGTCGGATTTTTGAATTATTTTTTTTCTACTCGCGAAGGGTGGGATCGTTGATAATTATCGATAATTTGTCTGGTTTTATTTTCTTGAGTAATAACAATAACAGTTAGGGTTTAATAAGAGTGGGAAACAGTACGAGGGAGGGTGGCGATGTAGCACAGACTGGTTATATGAAGTTGATGCCTGCTCGTGAAGAGTTTATTAAAGAGTTGTCACGATTATGGCGCCCTAAGGTGTTTCAGGATTAAATTTTCGTCTCAAATGCTTCGACTAGTTTCTTTAAATTATTTTTTTACACTGACAGAATTTTTTTTATTTTTTTTTTTTCATCAGATTTTTCTTACAGGGTCTAATTTTTTACATTAAATTTTTCATCATAAATAAATAAATAAATAAATAACTAGGTATAAGAAAAGGGAAACTTTAGGATTTTAAATTTAAAAAAAAAAAGTGTCGAAGGATAAGAAACGAGAAGCGGGGAACTAGAGCTTGAGTGTGGGCATCTTGTAATTTATTTTAATCAGTCTGGTTGTCTTTTGTTTCAGAGGCACATGATGCACAGAATCTGTTGAGTGCGCGATGAACAAAAAATCTTGAAAAGAATATTTGTTTGAAACATTTAAAATAAGTCATACAATCAGAACCATGGCTCACTCAATGTCTGTGCTCTATTTAAATAGACTATATATGAAAAGTGATATATAGATGATATGATATGTACATGCGGATATTCGCGTGCGTTTTATTAAGCATGTACTTATTAATGTGCCTCTGTGTACGGCCTGTGTACCACGTAAGTTATGAGTGGTGCGCGGGTAACGTCGCGCTGGTTGGCTGAAAGGCTCTGGGCTTGCACGCACACACGCCGTTTAAAGACCAATTATCAATATCAGCCGGTGCGAGACAACAATCTATTGATTTTGCTACTATCGCTATTTGTGAATAAATACGAGCGTCAATCTGAACTTGCATTCAACTTTTGTACAACGCCGAGGAGTATACTTTGCGCTTACATCGAATGCAATGTTCAGCAGTGATATGGTTTGTACTTTTACAATTTCAGCTACCATTTCATACAAGTCATTTATTACACTTTTATTCATAAATTTTTTTTTTTTTTTTCTAATTCTTGATTAGTAAAGTTGACCTTTAATAATTAGCTTTTATATTTTCATTTTTTTAACACGCTCATCACAAGCTAGATTTGAACCTCAACATTTCATTTCTGCTTTTTAGTTAATTAAAATATATAAAAAAAAAATGTTCAATTTAAAAGTAAAATTTTTTTACTTAACATGGTTTAGTTGTTATTTGTTGGTATTTTTTTTTCTAACGGGTTTTATTATTGGGGTGTAGATGTCGATGATGTTAAGTATGTGATCAACTTCGACTATCCTTCCTCGTCGGAGGATTACATTCATAGAATTGGAAGAACTGGACGGTCTCAAGCCACTGGAACGAGTTACGCTTTCTTTACGCCACAAAACAGTCGACAAGCTAAAGATTTAATAAACGTACTCAAAGAAGCTAACCAAGTCATCAACCCCAAGCTGTCCGAGCTCGCTAGTAAATCCGGGGGACATGGAGGTGGATACGGACAAAGAAGTAAGTTATAATAATTTTTTTTTAATTTATTAAAAAAATTATAATCATAAAGTTAGCCGACATTTTTGATTATGCTTAATTTATTAGAGCTAAAAAATATTTTTTTTAAATTGTACTAACAGTTTTTCAAATTTATTACAAATGAAATTTTTTTTTTATTAAAAAAAAATTATAGGCTACCTTTATTTTCATAAAAAATTTATTTAAATGTTAATGTTAATTATTAGAGTTTTTTTAATTAGTTAAAAAAATAATAATAAAGTTAGCCGACATTTTTGATTTTGTATAATTTATTAAAACTAAAAATTTTTTTTTAAATTGCACTTACAGTTTTTCAAATTTATTACAAATGAAATTTTTTTTTTTTTAATAAAAAAAAAATTAGAGGCTAATTTTATTTTCATAAAAAATTTATTTAAATATTAATGTTAATTTTTTTTATCTTCAGGTCGTTGGGGCTACGGTGGAGGACGTGGAGGTGGACGGGAGAACAACTTCTCCGGAGTACACAAAAGATTCGAAGACAGAAGCAACAACTACAACAACTACAGTTGATTAAATAATTCATCGTATGATCGGAACGTTAACCAAAACATAAATACGTGGGAATTTAATTCGTCATATTCTAGAAATTCTTTTCAAGTCTAAAGTCAATTGATAATTTTCACGTATTGGTTATCACGCGTGCACGGTCTTTTTTGTTAACAAAATTTTTTTCTATTTATATAAAATTAATTAATTCACTTCGCCATAATGGCAATAAATAAAAACAGAGTTCAAATTTAGAAGAGGTTTAACTTATGTTTTTTTTTCCTTTTTTTATTTCTATTTTTCTTACAAGAAGAAAACGAATGTTAGTTGAAAAAAAAGCTATTTTCGACACGAAAAATCTTTGTGTTTATTTAAGTAGATACCTTTTAAGGTAAATTTAATTATAATGTCGATACTTCAGTATTCATTCCAAATCATTGGGGTGGCTAACGATCCATATGATCTTAATTATTAACGATTTTGTTATTGATTATATGTATCAATTTTTAAAATAAGTGTGGCGAAAGTATAAAATAAAATAATAAATATATATCAGATAAAATATCACTTAAACAACATAATTCATGTATTGACTTCATTTACCTACAATAAAAAATTCACTTAATCATAAATAATTAATTTATTATTTATTTTTTAAGCCTACCTATTTCTTCTATTTTAATTTCTCATTTTTTCTATGGTACTAAAATTAGTCTAACAATTTTTGATTTTTTTTTATTAAATAAATTACAACAAAAAATATTTTTAAAAAATTGCACGTAAAATTTTTTAAATTTTCTGCATATGAAAAAAAAAATTTTTTTTTTCAATAAAATAAATTATAAAAATTATTATATGTCGGCTAATTTAATTTTTTTATTTTTTTGTAACGAAATTATTGATCAAACATTAAATATGAACGCTCCGTTGAAGCAAACAATTTTTGACATAATTAAAAAGAAAAATTTAGTATTTAAATTAATTATATTCGCTAAAATTAAATCATCCAATGAAACTATTAAATTATTTGAAGATAATGTGAAGAAATATTCGGATAAAATTACTGGATTATTACTTTTATACTCCAATTGTATTTTATGTCTAATTGAGTCTACAGAAGAAGTGGTCTATGAATTTGGCTCTAATGTTTTATGTAATTTAAATTTTTGTAAATTTTTTCCAATACACTACAGTGATACTGGCAGATTTTTTTATAAATGGTATTATAGAGAGATTGTTTCTAAGTCTAAAAATTCTGACGGTTCAGATATTGAAAACATTTATAACAATGCACTTATTAATATTTATAAATTCTACTGGGAATTGACAACTCAGGTCAGTATAAATTAGTTTATCAGTTATGCATGGTAATAGAAAAATTAAATTAGTTTCTAGAAGAAAAATTGGATGTCCTGGCTAGAGAAGGTAATGATCGTCTTCCCAGTGGTGAGACTCTGGAATTATTAATCAGTAATCCATGGGGGTATGACTTGAAAAGTGTAATTGACAGTTATTATAATAATTCTCAGCCGGAAGAAGCTGAAATTTGGCCTGTTCAAAAAATAAATTATCCAGCTGTTGATATTGATCGTACTTAATTAGATTATATTTCAGTGTTTTTAAAAAAAAATTAAAAAAAAGAATACAAGACACGTGCGAAAAATAAAACCATGGTTACATAAAGGATTTTAGTTTTGTTTTGTGGAGCTGAGTAAAAACTGGTAATAAAAAGTGTAGTTAAAAAAAAATAAATGACAAAATTGTCATTAGTTCACTGTGATGGTGATTAGTTAATTCAAACAAGTGTTTTGAACAAATTAAAAATCCTGGGGAATAAAACAATAATAAATATGTAAAATTAAATAGATTTTTAAGGTTAGAATAATATTTTTTATTTTTTGTTTACTTACAATAAAAAAAAACTTTTACAAATATTTTTAATCTGAATTTTTAGATAGAAAAAATGGATTTGAGCCAAAATCACGCTATTGCTGGAGCTGTCAGTGGATTTTTGACAAGATTGATATGTCAACCTTTTGATGTCATTAAAATTCGCTTTCAGGTATTGTTTATGTTTGCATAAATATAGATGAGTATTAATGAGATTAACATTTAGAGACATTTAATAATTTTTAGAATTTTTTTAAGAAAAAAAATTCCATTTTTAGAAACTAAAAAATTATAAATTTTCTATATCTAGTTTATTTTTCAAAATAAATTTAAAAAATGACACTAAAGTTGACGGACAATATAAATCATTTTATAATTTTATTCCAATTAAATTATAATGAAAAAAATTTATTAAAAAAATTCCCCATGTAAAAATAAAAAAAAATTATTAGTGGAAATTTTTTAAAGAATTTTTATTATTGTAATTAATAATTATTGTAACTAACTTCAGGATCATATTAAAAAATTGTCAAGTGTCTACTAATTTCAGTCTCTTAAATATTTAAAAATACTCAGAAAAAAATAATTGTATTAGTTACAAGTGGAACCGATATCTCATACACACTCTAGTAAATATCAATCATTGTTACAAGCAACTTCGACGATAATCCGCGAAGAAGGTATTTTCAGTCTATGGAAAGGCCACTTACCTGCACAATTTCTGTCAATTACTTACGGTCTGACTCAGGTAATTGAGGAAGGCAAGAAATAATAAATAACAACATGAAATATATAATTAAATAATAATTTATTTTATAGTTTTACAGTTACAACAAGCTGATGGAAGTGATGACAGATTCAAAGATAAACAACAGACAGTACTCGATGAATTTTATAGCTGGTGCAACAGCTGGTACAATTGCAACAATTGCTTCATTTCCTTTTGATACTGCAAGAACTAGACTCGTCGCGCAATCTTCAACTCGGAAAATATACACTGGATTATTCAATTGTTACTGGTATGTACATCAAAGCAATAAATAATATTAATCTTAATTAAAAAAAAAAAAAATCATTTCTAATTAAAAAAAAGTACTTTTAATCAGGACAATTTTAAAGACTGAATCAGTAAGAACATTATTTCGAGGACTTTCACTGACTTTATTGCAAGTAGCCCCACACACTGGCCTGCAATTTCTCTTTTACAATATATCAACAAGTATATACAGAAGATTAGTACCTGATAGTGAAATAACCGCCTTGAATTCATTACTATCTGGAAGCATCGCTGGAGTGCTTTCAAAAACGGCGATCTATCCGATGGACCTGGGGCGTAAGCGTCTGCAAATTCAGGGCTTCGAGCACGGAAGAGTTGGGTTTGGCAAATTTTTCCACTGCGGTGGCTTGGTTGATTGCTTTGTACGTATTGTCAAAGAAGAAGGCGTTCTGGGTTTATTCAAAGGCTTACTTCCTAGTCAAGTGAAAGCAGCAGCAACAAGTTCTTTGCATTTTACGTTTTATGAGCAAGCTTTACATCTATTAAGATTTATACATTAATAATAAATATAATAATAATAATTTTAATCATATAAATTAATGTATGATAATCTATATTATTAAGAGAATAAGCAAAATTTCGTGGCCAGTGTATTTATATGATAAAATGGATTTTTATAGTTAAATTTGGTATCGTTGGAAAATTCTTGACTTGAATTTGCGCCTTTTCGAGGTTTCATATCATTCTCACCAAGAGTCAATTTATTATAAGTATTTAAGCTGCATTCGAAAATGCTCTATCTCTAGATACATAATTAAGAAATTACCCTGTATCTTGTGAACTATTGACATTTTTAAAGATATAAGCTCATCCCGATGTTACTCTCATCGAGACTTTTTATTTGAGTACCCACATCAATTTTTCATATGTTTATATATATTACATATATGTATATATGATAAATATATGAAAATGCATGTGGGTACTCAAATGAAAGGTCTTAAAAAGTGTAACATCAGGATGAGCTTATATCTTTAAAAATGTCAATAGTTAAGAAAATACAGTGCAATTTAACATAATCAAGAAACGACCTTGTATCTTGAGAACTATTGATATTTTTAAAGATATAAGCTCATCCCGATGTTACACTCATCAAGACCTTTCATTTGAGTACTCACATCAATTTTTGATATATTTATATATATTATATATATGTATATATGAAAAATATATCAAAAATGCATGTGGGTACTCAAATGAAAGCTCTTGATGAGTGAAACATCAGGATGAGCTTATATCTTTAAAAATGTCAATAGTTAAGAAAGTACAGTGCATTTTAACAAAAGTCATTATTTAATAAAGCAAAATTTTATTTATTTATATTTTACAAGTCGACTAGACGTTTAATTTGTGAGCCATCGTTTTAAAGTCAAACTGTTAAAACAAATTGTCAATTAAACAATGGCATTTTTTACGTATAAAAATATATTTATTGTCAATTATAAATAATTATTATTTATGTTAGATTTAATATTTCTAAATTATCCATAGCTAATGGTATAGCCCATAGAAATCATGAGAGTTTCTTTAATAGCAGGATGAAGCTCATGTTCAATGTACTTCGTGAGAGCTTCGCTGGCTCCTCGGAGGAAAACGTCCTCCATTTCTCGAGCAACGCTCTCTTTGGACTGCCAATCAACGCCATACGGATAATCATCCATCAGAAAATGCTGAAATTTATTTTCCTGCGAATTATCAAAATTATTATCCAGCGAATCAGCAGAAATATTGGAGCGCCTTTTGCGCTTGTCGTCCGGCGGCTTGGTGATCCAGAAAGTCTTCTTGGTAGGTAAGGAATCAAACCGGGAGTAGCCGAACCTTGAAACGGAGCTCTCGTTGGCAATAACAACGTCTTCTTCTGTCGTAGAGCGCTCGACGATGTCTTCTCTAGGCTCAGGAGCGTCGTTAGGGTAATCATTGTAATTGTTATTGCTATTGTGATGACTAGGAGGATTGAAAATAGCAGGCTTGTCGTGGCGTTTTATTTGTCTGTCGAGCCGATTGGTCGGGTGACAGCCGTAAGCATAAATCGACGCGAATCTCGGCTCCAGAAAGTTTGACTCTGTTCGAATTCTCATTTGTCCTCGCCCTCGGGCGATTGGACTCGTCGAAAATTCAACCCCAGCTCGTTTCAATCTTAAATTCATCCGACAGGATTCACCGATGTTCGGGCCTGATGAATGTCGCTGACTCGGCACCAGCAGCACTAATCCCGACACTGATAAATCGTTGAACATTACACGACTTTGCAGAGAGTTATTGCTTGGCTCGAATTTACATTTATCCACTCTTGCCCACGTTCCATCGCGATTTGTTCCTGAACTAGGTACCTATAATTTTATTTTATTTTATTTAATTAAAAAAAAGCAAATAATAAAATAAATTAATTTCATTTTATATGATACTGAAATTAGCAGTACAATTTTTTAATTGACAATTCTTTAAAAATTAACTAAGTCTAGAAAATTATTTAAAAAAAATTGTATTTATAATTTTTTAGAGCTTTTAAAGATGAAATTTTTAAAATAAATTTTTCTTGCTATAATTTATTGATTAAAAAATTTTTTTAAACTATCAGATATCTTATAAAAATAAACTGAGTCTAAAAAATTTTATTTACAATTCTTTAGTTTCTAAAGATAAATTTTTTTAAATAAAGTTTTTTTGCTATAATTTATTAATTAAAAAATTTTTAAAAATTATTAGATATCCCATAAAAATAAACTAGGTCTAGAAAATTATTTCTAAAAAATTGCATTTATAATTTTTTAGTTTTTAAAAATGAAATTTTCAAAATAAATTTTTCTTGTTATAAATTATTAATTAAAAAATTTTTTTTAATTATTAGAAGTCTCATAAAAATAAACTAAGTCTAGAAAATTATTTAAAAAAAATTGCATTTATAATTTTTTAGAGTTTCTAAAGATAGAATTTTCAAAATAAATTTCTTTGCTATAATTTATTTGTTAAAAAAAATTATTAGAAATCTCTCAATTTCAATATCATAAAAAAAAATAAATAAAAGTGTATACCTTTACAGAAATACGAGCAACAGTCATCTCAAGAGGAGCAGAGGTGAGTTTCCGTTGATAAACAATCCCGTTTTCATCATCTTCATGTCGATTTCTTCGTGAAGAATCCCTCTGCATGGCGTCCAAAGCCCTCTCAAGTCTTCCTCCACAGCCGTCCCAATTGAGTGTCAAACTCGGCACGTGTGAGAGTCCTAACACGAGCACTAACACCACCAACGTCTTCTCCATAGTTGTTATCATTTCTTGAGATAAAACTTTATGCAAAACTCAGCACTTAAAATCTCAAATACGAGACACTGTTTTTATATCCGAGAAGACATTATCTGAAATGAAAAATAATAGCTGATAAGGTATAAGGATATAAAATATCATGAGCAGTTCGGATGAGAGTTACGATATGACTGGTATAAAATAGTATCCTGTAGAAAACTGTTGTTATTAATTCACTGAGTGACGTACTGCAAAACAGAGCATGAATGCCGTCTCCGTTTGTCTTCTTCTAACGAATTACCGCGTGTTGTTTGAGCACAGTGATACTTTGGTTGTCGCCGGTGAAATTTTAAATTTCATTGTAATTATCATTAGTAATAGTCATTGTTTATATTACATTAAGTAATTTATTTAATTAGAAATTTTTTACTTCCAAGTTATTAAAATATAACCATACACATTTTTTATTTTTATTTTTATTTTAATTGTTTGTTTTTTTTAGAAGGCTCTAGAATGATCAAGACTAGCAATGATTAGACAAATATTTACTTACTCCGTATTTAATTAAGTGAAAACCAAAATAAAGTGAAATTTATTTTTATCCGGCGCTGCGTTTGTTCAGAGCTAAAATAACAGAATATTATATTATAATATTTATATAAGAGAAGAAGCAAGTTTTAGTTAAAAGTTTAGATAAGAACAGAGAGATGAACGGTACTTGCACCTTATAGGTCCGTCGAACTAGCAGCAATGAAAGTAGATGCCGGAGCGTTCCTTTCTTTTCTCTTCTAGCCCGTAGATATTCGGCGAAGACACTACGGCAAATCTAGAACGCCAGTATATCTGGGATGGAACCGATCTTATTCTTTTCTCGCTTTTTTATTTATTTATTATTATATTTCTTAAACTTATCCAGGTATTTACCTTTACTTTTTCTTCTTTTATTTGCATTATAGCTTCCACAGACTTGTGTAATATCCTTCTTTTCATAGCTCTCATATAATATCGGTTTCTTCATACGGATTGTAAACAAACAAGCAGCCACCATGCTCGATCAAATACATATATGTAACGTGCAATAATAATATATAACCATCCATTGTTCTCTACGATAAGAGATATTTATATTGAATCATTTTGCATTGGCAACGCGCAAGTCAAACTTCTCACGTTGTTAGGTTTGTTTTTTTTTTTTTTTTTTTGTTATTATTGTTTATCTGACATTTAAAGTTGCCGGATTTTTTATACATATTTGATTTTAAATTATATCAAATTGAAGTTAGTCGACATCTGTCAGTTTTGTTTGATACTGAAGTTAGCTGACAACTGTCAATTTTTATGATCCTGAAGTTAACATTTTTTTTTTATTTTATAATAATTAAATTATTATAAAAAAATTCAGTGCAAAATTTTTAAAAACAGTTTTAATAAAAATAAAAAAAAATTTCAAATGTCAGCTGATTTCAATATCATTGATTTTTATAATAAATCAATTACAATAAAAAAATTTCCACTATTAATTTTTTTTATTTTTCACAGGTAGAATTTTTTTTATAATAATTTAATTGCTTCAGTGTCTTCATTATTTTTGTGATTTTTACAACAAATAAATATAATAATAAAGTTAGCCGACGTTTTTAATTTTTAAATTTATTTTTAATAATTAAATTAGAATAAAAAAATATTTTTTTTAATTTGCACTTACAGTTTTTCAAGTTTTTAACAATTGACAATTTTTTTTTCTTTTTTTTTGTAGTCATTTTTTCAATAAAAAAATTTTTTTTAATTCTTAAATGTCGGCTAACTTAATTTTCATCAACTAAATTACTATTAAGAAAAAATTTCTCAAAACTTTTTGACACATCATAAAATAATTTATTAATAAATTTTAGACATAAAAAATGAGTAAAAATATTGAACAAGATCAATCACCATTTACAATACCATCAAATGTCCAATTGTTTGGATTTTATCAATGGAGTGAAGCTAAAAGACGCAGCAAAAAAGAAAAACAGCCTGGCAAGAGTGCGACTAAGTATGTAAAAAAAAATCTTGGGTTAAAAAAAAATGAAGCTTCAATAGCAGAGCCATTAGCAATTACTGACATCGATCCTGGCTACTTCACTGATCTTGCCGGTCGTCCTATCCGTGAAAAGTTTTCAAGACGAAGATATGTCGAGCAAGTGAACAAAGTATTGAAGACTAAGCTTCTTGCAGGTTATAACAGAGATCACTGTATAAGGATTGATGAGCAGTTTGATCAAGAGAAGAATAAATTCAATGACATTGAAGTATGTATTTACAAATAAAAATTTTTTTTATTAATTATTGGAGTCAAGAATTAAATAAATGTCATTTTTTGAAGGATCGCTATCGAGAGTACAGTAGCACATTTGAAGAATATTTGTCTCACGATCATGAAGAAAGTATGAGGGTGTTGGAAGAAGCCGATCAGGAAGCTCGAAATAGCAGCAAGATGATCTCAAAACGCGACAGATTGTTGAAAGAATTTGGACAAGTTCGGTTGGAAGTGTATCAGTGGCGAGAAATGTGGCGAAATGCCAAAATGTGTCATGAGTTTGTCCGAAAAATTTTCGCTCCCCCTGAATTCAATGCTTCTGTTTATAAAGATGATAAATCGATGCATTCCGAGGGTGAATCAATTGTTGATGAGGACCCGGCTGCCAAGTCTTCTTTGGAGTGTCTCGTAGGTAGATTCATTTTTTATCACATTATTTTTACTCGACAATAGAATCGATGGTCGACCTTTTTCAGAAACATTCGAGAAGGAGATCAGCGATAGCAATCTTGGCCCTGGAGAAATACCAGTTGAGTGTCCTCTGGAGTTGTCACGGATTTTTTCTGAAATTGAATCACGGAATCTTGACGCGCTTATTCATCTAGAGTCGCTGGCGAAGCCTATGGAGGAGCTGACGACTGACGTTGCTAAAACTGGAGAAGATATTAAGAAAGAAATTGGGATTATTGAAGAAAACATTCAGGACCTTGAAGTTTGTTGGAGAGTTTATTATTATTACTATTATTATTTATCAAAAAATTAATAATGATAATAATAATTTTTTTAAAACAAAATAATATGAACAACAACAATAATAATAATTCAAAAAATGTAATATTATTATCTACTGCATTCAAAAATACTCTCTCTCGATACATAATTAAGAAATGACCTTGTATTTTGAGAACTATTGACATTTTTAAATATATAAGCTCACCCCGACATTACACTCATCGAGACCTTTCATTTGAGTACCCACATCAATTTTTTCATATATTTATATATATTGTATATATGTATATATATATATATATATATATATATATATATATATATATATATATATATATATATATATATATATATATATATATATATATATATATATATATGAAAATGCATGTGGGTACTCTAATGAAAGCTCTTGATTAGTGTAACATCGGGATGAGCTTATATATTTAAAAATGTCAATAATTAAGAAATTACCTTGTATTTTCTGCACGATTGACATTTTTAAAGATATAAGCTCATCCCGATGTTACACTCATCGAGACTTTTCATTTGAGTACCCACATCAATTTTATATATATTTCATATATTTATATATATCCTATTTATAAATATATGAAAAATTGATGTGGGTACTCAAATGAAAGCTCTTGATGAGTGTAACATCGGGATGAGCTAATATCTTTAAATACGTCAACATTATAAAAAGTACAGAGCATTTTAACAAAAGTCATTATTTAATAAAGCAAAATTTTATTTATTAATAGTTCACAAATCACGGCAGTCACACAGTGACTGTAAAGTTGCTAGTTATTATTATTTCAGTTTCTTTTATTATTATTATAAATTAATTTTATAAAATGCGATTATTTTCAGTCTCTGATCGAAGCTTGCGAACAAAGAGGAGCTAATCTCAGGGCTTACGCGGATTATCTTCTGCAGCAAGTATTTCGAGAACTTGTGAGCTCAGAATCAGTCCTCTATCTCCAAGTCTTTATCGAGGATGCGTATGAAAGCTGTGTGGGACCAAATAACGGCAAGTTGGACGCATTCACTATGATGAGAACAATCGAGAAGACTTACGAGAGCCTCAATATGACTCTCGACAAGCTCCCCAAGGAGATTGTCAGGCAGTGTGAAAAAGAAGGCTTCACGCAGGAAATGAAAATGATGCGAGAAGCTGAGGATGCTGCTCAAAAGGTATAATAGAATAATAATGTTAATGGACTGTTTATTTAAATTTTTAAAAAGAATATTTATTGAAAAAAAAAACTTTCTCCCTTTTTCTGTAGTTCAATCTGATGCATCGACTGCTCGCTGCACTGGAGCGAATAATGGAACCTCCTGAATTGAATATAAAAAGTAAATCTCAAGATAAAGATGGTGATAAATCATCCAAGCGTAAATCATTGGTATCAACACTGCCGACATCATCTCGCTCGTCTATTACTTCGAGGCAAAAAAATTTACAACTAAAGCAGCTAACAATGGCCAAAAGATCTCCTGAATTTTTAGGTAATGATAAATCCCTGGATCAAGAAATCAAAGATCTGGCTTTTGAAATAAAAAAACTTGCCAAAGATTATCTGCCGGCAGAAAATCTGTCTACAGAAGAACGACATGACTGTCGTGATGAAATTTAATAATTGCTTTGTCAATCTGGTTAATTAAATTATCACTGAATTTATATAAATAGTATAAACTAAGAACCTTGCAGTCACTACGTGACTGCCGTGACTTGTGAACTATAAATTAATAAAATTTTGCTTTATTAAATAATGACTTTTGTTAAATTGTACAGTACTTTTTTAACTACTGATATTTTTAAAGATATAAGCTCATCCCGATGTTACACTCATCAAGAGCTTTCATTTGAGTACCCACATGCATTTTTGATATATTTTTCATATATACATATATATAATATATATAAATATATGAAAAATTGATGTGGGTACTCAAATGAAAGGTCTCGATGAGTGTAAAATCGGGATGAGCTTATATCTTTAAAAATGTCAATAGTTCTCAAGATACAAGGTCGTTTCTTGATTATGTTAAATTGCACTGTACTTTCTTCACTATTGACATTTTTAAAGATATAAGCTCATCCCGATGTTACACTCATCGAGACCTTTCATTTACGTACCCACATGCATTTTGATATATTTTTCATGTATATATATATATATATATATATATATATATATATATATATATATATATATATATATATATATATATATATATATATATATATATATATATATATATATATATATATATATATATATATATAATATAATATAAATAAATATATGAAAAATTGATGTGGGTACTCAAATGAAAGGTCTCGATGAATGTTACATCGGGATGAGCTTATATCTTTAAAAATGTCAATATTTCACAAGATACAAGCTCATTTTTTAATTATGTATCTAGAGATAGAGCATTTTCGAATGCAGCCTAAATACTTATCATAATAAATTGACTATCGGTGAAAATGATATGAAACTTTGAAAAGGCCCGAATTCAAGTCAAGACCTTTACAATGTCACTGAAGAAAACCAATTTTATCATGTGACTATCCTGGACACAAAATTTTATTTATTCTCTTAATAATATAGATTTTGTCCTTATAAGTAGTCTGTAAAAGAAGCGTGTAATTCATAGCGTGGGATGTGGGGAAAAGGAAATGTCTTGCATCACGCAACATGCGTAGGCGACCAATGTTCCGGTTTATAAAGAACGACTTCTCGCCTTTATTATATAAAAATATAATCAATAATTTTATACTTTGTAAAATTTATCAGTTGATATATTTAAAAAAAAAAACTGCAGTCCAAATATTACTTTATAATACTTACTATTATGAATTAAGAGCGTTAATGATAAATAATTCGTCTACATAATAAATATTATCGATATACCAATAATTATAAAATTTCATTGTTGCTTTATAATTGTTCCTATTTAATAATTATTATTATCAATTAATCATTGATTGGTTTAAACTCGAGATAAAATATTAAGACCAATAAACACAACAAGGGCAAGTATTATACATATCCAATAATAATAATAATAATAATAATAATAATAATAATTAATAATAGTAATAATAATAATTATAATAGCAATAATTGTTTAACATACATTTTCTCATTACTTTGTTATAAAAACAACGTGAAGACTTATTCTTATTACCTAAGACTCGAGTAATTGCTACCGCAAATAAGTGAGAGAAGTCGACTGGCATAAGTTATAAATTTCAATTATCTAATAACATAATATAATACAAATAAGACACTCGATATGTCACGTAAGTGTTAGTTAGCATAACAGATAACAAGTCTGAGAATTTAATAATAAAAAAAAATGATAAGAATTAAATTAAATTGAAAAATGATTCTAAACAAGTTAATGGATCAGCTCGACTTACTCTCTTATTTGACAAAGCAACTTAACAGCAAATATACACAAATTATGCTATATAGTCACGTTTTTTTTTATGCATTACGGACCAGTGTTTATAATATCTATTATGATTTATATTTACATTTGAATGTTACCACACACTCACTCCATTTATAGCACAGACTTAAAACAAGTGTTAAGTCGACTAGTATTATCACTCTAACTTACGAGTGACGTTTTGATAATTAAAAAAAATATTTTAGTAATAGCAAATTAATTATAATGATAAAAAAAAATAGTAGTAGTTAATAATTAAAACGAAATGTCGATATAATGAGCAATGAAATGACTAATGAGAGCAAGAAGCTACCGTATGTAAACAAAATATCGATTAATTGTCTAATTAATATTTGATACATGATATAAATGATATTATTAAATAACTACATAGACGTCTGGGTTGTCTTGAAGTTTAATCATGTGACAATCAATTGCCAGCAACGATGTCGAGACTCAACTGGTTGGTTGTGTGTTTTATATTTAAACGCAACAAATATAGAATAACCAAAACTCAAGCTCCAAAAATCATTAAACTATTAAATACACATTGCACGAACATAAGGACAGTAGGTCAGCGGATACAAAGATGTGTAAAGTATTAATAGATAATAAGAGGCACGAGTATGTAATAATACTAAAGTTAGCCGACGTTTTTAATTTTTTGACTATTTTTTATTTATTAAATTAGAACTAAAAAATATTTTTTAAAAATTACACGGAAAGAACAAGATGACACTGGATATCATCCTAGATTATACTAAGTGAAAAAAAAATTTCAGATAGTAGCTAGTATAATCCAGATATCACGCAGTATAATCTGAATTATTTTAACTACTGTCTAAAATTTTTTTTTACCACAGATATCACTGAGTTTAATCTGGGATGATATCCAGTGTCATCTTGTTCTTTCCGTGTACACTTGTGGTTTTTCAAGTTTTTTACAAATGAAAATTTTTTTTATTTTTCTGTATTGATTTTTTAAATAAAAAAAAAAATTCTAAAAATTTTTAAATGTCGGCTAACTTAATTTTCATAGTATGTAAGACGAATTGTAGCATCAGTCAAGAGTTACTCTCTTCTCTTCTTTTCTCTCTAATTTTTCAACTTTCTCCCATTCTCTACATGTCTATTTATATTTCTATTTTTCTTTATATATATATATATATATTTTTTTTTTTCAATTTATTTATATATATGTATATTTGTATTGTAATTGGTTGAAAAAGACGTATTATCACGATGACAATAATCATTGAGGTCGGATTGTGGTTCAATAATCGTTGCAACAATATTAGCGTTGTATTTTGATTAATAAAAATATTAATCACCAACGCATTCCAATAAATTTAATATTTATCTTAAATATCCACATTTCTTCTTCATAGTAATTTAATCATTAATTTAATTTGTTATTATTACTTTATATATCTGGTATTAAATATTTAAATTTAAAAAACCTCCTGCTATAAACACGTCTCGGTGAAACGGGGCAGTTAAGTCAGAGGAGTTGTCAGTTGGTGGGATGTTTATTAGTTTTGTCGGATTGTACTTGACTCGTCGTGGACTTGAGCTTCCAAACTTGGGCAACGACGATTCGTCAAAAAATTCCCCACACACATACAAACGCACACTGAGATATATAAACTGTATACTCTTTGAGTGCGGCAGCGAGTGAATAATCCGGTCATACAACTTCTCGAGAGAAAAGAAGTAAGTGGATTTTTTAACCGGCCAAATATCACAATGATAATTGGTTAATATTTGAGGAGCTGAGTAGTGCTATCAGAAGACACACGTACAGTCCTCGGAGGCGCGGGCCTACCTGGCCCGTTTGCGGTTCAATTTAGCGAGTTTGCGCCGCTTTTGTATCAATTGGTAAAGAGTATCCAGGCCCTCGTGGAGACCCTCCCCGGTGATAGCACAAGCCGGTTGGACCCTTATGCACGAACACCCCGGAGATCCTGTCAGCTCGAGCACGCCAAGGTGCTTCTCCAGCTCGCCAACCTCTTTAGCACCTAAAAAATAAAACCCACAAGACAGTTATTAAAGGTGACTCGACTGGCTTTATCTCAAGCTTTTCACTCGGCTTTATTAAATAAAATTTTTTTACTTTCCATTCTACTTATTATTTTTCACTTACCGGGCAAATCTTGTTTGTTAGCTAAAATAAGTATCGGCACTCCGGCATTGTCTGGACTTCGAGCTGTTCTAGTTAATTCCATTTTAGCTTCCTCGAGTCTTTCCGTGTCACACGAGTCTACGACAAATATAATACCGTCGGTGCATCTTGTATAAGACTTCCAGAGGGGTCGCAGCTTTTCTTGCCCGCCGACATCCCATACCAGAAAATTTACACCTAAAACCATTACAATAGTTAATACTTTAATACCTTTTACAATTTACATGCATGTTAAATAACTAGACAATTGTTTATGTGTTTCCATTAATTAAAAAAATCTAATTAAATTTTCTTAAGAAGCTAAAAATATTTATTCACTGTATTTCTTACACAGAGAAAAAAATTTACTTGAATCAAGTAAATAATTTTGAAGAATTTTATCTTGATTTGAGTAGAAAAATTAAGAAATTTTTCTTAGTTTAAGTAAATTTTATTTAATTAAAGAATTTTTCGTCTTGATTCAAGACAATAAAACTCTTTAAAATTTTTTTCTTGAATAAAGTTAATTTTTTTAGTGTATTTTTCAAATAATAAAATACTTATTGAATTAATTTATTCAAATAGTTATTTTAAAAGTGCATTAACTTGTTTTTATAACCATTAAAAATTTATTATACATGCATGTTAAATAACTAAGACAATTGTTAATGTGTTTCCGTAAATTAAAAAAAGACTAATTAAATTTTCTTAAGATAAAAAAATTTTTTCGACTATATTTCCTATTTTTTAAATGATAAAATACCTATTAAATTAATTTATTCAAATAGTTATTTTAAAAGTACATTAACTTGTTTTTATAATCATTAAAAATTTATTTTAATAGGCCTTCTATAATTAAACCAGATACAGATAAGGTGATTATTTATCTGAAGCTGTAAAAATAAATATCAATTTCCTTCTCTAAAGACTTTTCTTCCGTACAAATGTATACAGCCAATTAAAAATCATTTAAAAATAACTCTTGAGTCAAGGAAATCTTTTGAAAACACCATATTATTTTTACCATATGGTTTTTTTTTTTCAATTCATCAAGATAATAATAACATGGCTATAAATTCAAGGCTATTGGATCATTAAAAGTGAGAGGCTGCCTAATGCCCTTAAAAATAATTACAAAAGAATATAATAATCATAAATATAAATTTTTCCTGAGAGCCGATACAGATTAGACTTAAATCGAAAGGAACAGTGTCTGAGTACAATAATAATAAATAAGAAAAAAACCTTTGGCTTTTCCAATAGCCCCGCGAATTCTCTCACAGTTGAAACCAATCGTGGGAACAGTATTGAGATACTGATCGAATTTGAGTCGATACAATGCCGTGGTTTTTCCAGCGCTGTCTAGGCCCAGCATGGCAACATGGAGTGGCGAGCCGGTGGGTAATGCCTCCAGGAGACCTCCGCCACTCGTTCCTGTCCGACCCATCCCAGCACCCATTCCTTCCGTCTATCTGGCTTCGTTATCTGCCAAGTCACACATTTAGATGCTATTTATTGTTTCCGAGCAACCGCCGCTCCAATCTCTCCTCTGCTCACTCTCAGTTCACCTAAACAATCAAATACAATTTGCATTACGACATTAATTCATTGCTATACAACATACTTATAACATCAATATAATCTATCATCATCATCATTATCATCATTATTATTATTAAAATTATTTTTAAAAAATTTTTAATTAAAAAAAAAAAACCAATAATAATAATAAATTTTTTTTAATGATTATTATCATTATTAATTTTTTAATAAATAATTATCAACAAATAACTATCATTATTATTATTATTAAAATTATTTAAAAAAAAATTTTTAATTAAAAAAAAAAAACAATAATAATAATAATAATAATAATAATAAATTTTTTGAATTATTATTATTATCATTATCATTATTAATTTTTTGATAAATAATTGTCATCAAATAACTATCATCATTATTATAATTAAAATTATTTTTAAAAAATTTTTAAATTAAAAAAAAAAAAACAATAATAATAATAAATTTTTTGAATGATTATTATTATTATTAATTTTTTAATAAATAATCATCATCAAATAACTATCATCATTGTTATTATTAAAATTATTTAAAAAAAAATTTTAAATTATAAAAAAAACAATAATAATAATAAATTTTTTGAATTATTATGTTTTAAAAAATTTTTATCATCATTATTAATTTTTTGATAAATTATAATAATAATAATTTTATATAACTATCATCAGTATACACCATCTACATAATTATCTTAGAGAATACATATTTTAATTCATTAACTTTTGAATGGATATAAAGAGAAATCTGCGTATAATTTAATAAAAGGCATTTAGGATGAAGCAATACTCTTCGATGATATTGGTACAGAGTGTTAGAGCACGTTATTATGACCTACAGCGCCAGATTTCTCTCTCTATAATTCTTTTCTATTATATATTATATCCCTCAACATCACTAGGGATATCTATATAATAAAATAGTAAATATATCTTTTACAGAGCCAACTAAACTCATCTCCCAAGTTATTCAGGAGAGTTTTAAGAAAGATACATATAGCCAGCCAAGACTCAAGACTATAGAGATATAAAAGTTTCAGCAGAGAACAAGCAGAAGCTAATGTTAGCCAAATCTCATATATTATTATCCGACTCTGTGAATTAAACTCTGGCGTTTACCTACTTTTAACAACTAGACTACTATACATCCGACGCTGAGATCAAAAACTCTGGATTGCAATCCGTGTTCAGGTTCAGATCAACGATAAGAGAGTTTTTAGTTGGCTCATACTCTTACTCACTGATAGTGCGATAAAATAAAAAAAAATCCACAGTGAGAGGAAGATAGAGATAATAATAGGAGATTAAAGTGCGAGAGAGAGCCTCCAGAAGTAAAGGGAGTGAGTTGAAGGAGAACAACTGTATTTTACACACATCAGGCATTTTATCGTATCGTATATATTGAATATGAAAGTAGGCTTCGCATATATTGACGCTCAAGATGAAGATGAGCCAATTATCAGCATCAGCTCTCTGGCTGCATGTGCCTGATGCTTCTTCCTCTCAGTTCCCGGCCCCTCTCGCCTCAATATTACACATTACACATTAAACATTGTGTATATATAATTATAAACGAGTTAACTTTGCGTCTGCAGAAGTGGAGGCTTAGCTTAACTCGTGCCAATACTCGTATCGTTACTGCATACAATACGGGTAATATAACTACAATATAAATATGTACTATACGTTCTCCTTATGTGTGCCTATACACACTCGTATTAACCGTGTAGTGTGTTATTTTATTTCTTTAGATTTTATATTTTTAAATGAGACTAGAGTAGTACACACAGACCGTTATTCTGGTGGTTCGTGGTCAGCAGCTCCTCGAGCAAACGTATTATCCGCTCCGCAGCTCTGATGCCATGCTGCAAGTCTTTTCTTCTGTATGACTGGAGCTTTATATTCCAACTGGAGTTTTTAGTATGTAACTCATGCACAGTACGTACATAAATACCGTCGATGTAATACACACACACCATTCTGGTAAATCAGTCATCATGTTTGAAAATAAAAACACGGGCGAGGAAAAAGTAGGCACATAACGGAATCATTTTGTGGAAATGGTTTCTCTAAAAAAGGTAAAACCCAACAAAGGGATCATTGTTTTCCACTCCTTTTTCCGTTTTACCTTTTATCATTTTAAATAATTTAATCGTTTAATTGAGAAACCCCATGAGTCATATTTTTTTCGAAATCGGGTTTATTGCATTTTGTCGGTTCTTTGAATTTTCCCTCACTTATACAAGCACCAAAAAATATTAAAATATCAAAAAATATTAAATCCGTGTTCAAGACCTAACCAATCGGTCGATATAAATCTCGTTTAGTTAAGAAACCCCATAAGTCAGAGACTTATGGGGTTTTTCAAATAAACATTCAATTTCAAAATTCCAAAAATAAATTTCTTTTTGTTTTTTTCAAAAAAACTTCTTCTGAGAAGAGAAATTTAGTTCAATGCAAAATAATTAAATTTTAATAATTTTCTTAGTATGGGTTTAAAAAAGTTAAATTAAATCATTGTTTTATTGTTTGATGTGATTTCACTGACTTTAATTTTAAAATGATTGATTATTAGATAATTAGAAACTAAATTTACTGTTAAATACTTGAATTTTAATGAGTTTTACAATATTCGCTAGATGGATTAAAATTAAAAATATGCTGTTTTAATATTGTTGACTCTGATTTAACTGATTTAAATTCTAAAATTAATGATAACCAAATAAAAATATATTCTATTTACTATTAATTAAATACTTTGATTTCAATAATTTTTGCAATTGTAGTTTTATAAAGTTAGATTGTGATAAATTAAAATGTTGTTTAATGTTGACTCTCAGTTCACTAATTTGAATTTAAAAATAGATAATTTATTATAATTTTCGTTAATTGTAGTTCCAATACATACTTTGTACTTTATTTTATAAATATAATAAATGATTCACGGAGAAAAATATGTTTTTTGCTTCTCCTGAAAAATTTAGTATTTTTTACTTATGGGGTTTCTCACATAAACGATTCAATTATCAGCTATTTAAAATTCATTATCGTCATTGTTATGGTTATTGTAATTATTTTCTCCTTGGTTACAGAGAATAGAACGTGAACTTTAGCTCTTGATCGTGCGTAGTCTCTATCGACTGGTAGGACGACGCGTGCGCAATTTTTCAACCCGTCGAAAATAAAATCTCAAAAACTGAAAACTCTTTGTGTATATACCTACGGACAGTTAAATAAAAAATAAAAAGAACAAGAATCAGGATAAGGTAGAAATAATAATAAAAAAAAAGGTTCACGCTGAAAAGTTCTTGAAACACTTGAGAGAACGGGGGCGTTTCTTCTCTATTCGGTTGCCTGGGTCTATGTCCCTCGACTGTAACTATTCACATCATCACAGTACATCACTCCCAAGTCCAATGTACTGAATTATTATGAATATATATGTATTCTGCATATGTACTCTCATTTGTGCTAACTCGTATTATAATACAGTTGTCGGACCTTTTCATCCTTTTCATTCTATCCACCGTCCCGAACGAATGGGAATGCCAGTCTATTTTTACACTACCCTCATCTCGCCAACGCTCCAAGCTCTGGCTCTGCCTGCTGCTGCACCACCGCTGTGTAACAAATCTCGGATGGATGTTTATAAAAAAACACCAGGTTAAAACCCTATAAAAAACATTCTCTTTACTCATCTTCACCAATACATTCATACTTACTTACACTTATACGTACTGTTTCGTTCTAAACTTTCTATTACTTCAGCTTGACGCTGCTCCAAAACCCACGGGTTTTAAATTTAAGAAAAATAAGAGTTTTTAAAACTCTAAACTATCATAATACTAAAGTTAGCCGACGCTTTTAATTTTTTTCAATAATTAAATTAGAACAAAAAAATATTTTTTAAAAATTGCACTCAAGTTTTTTACAAATGAAATTTTTTTTATTTTTTTGTAATAATTTTTTCAATAAAAAAAATTTTTTTCAATTTTTAAATGTCGGCTAACTTAATTTATGATAAACTATCATGATACTGAATTTAACATAATAATAAAGTTAGCCGAGATTTTTAATTTTTTTTATTTTGCTTAATTTATTGAATTATAACTAAAAAATATTTTTAAAAAATTGCACTTATAGTTTTTGAAGTTTTTAACAAATAAAAAATTTGTTTTTGTAATAATTCTTTAATAAAAAAAATCATAAAAATCATTTAAATGTCGGCTAACTTTATTTTCATGAATTTAACAGACATCTAACAATTTTTTAGATTGTTATAACAATTAAATTGTAAAGAAAAAAATTAAGCGAAAAAATTTCACATGTAGAAATTTTAAAAAATTACAAGTGTGAATTTTTTTAAATATTCTCTTTGTAATAATTGATTTGTTATAAAAATTTGAATAATTGTTAGATGTTTACTAATTTCAGTATCATCAAACTATCAGCCAATGCACAGTAAGCTCAGTCAGCCGATGTAATGTTCTTAAACATTTGTAAGACTTGAGAATTCTATTTCCTCGACCGCATTCACCATTTATTACCCGAATCATTGAGCTGATTAATAAATAATAGAGTTTTATGATTCAATAAAAATAACAATGCATGTTATTTTTGAGTCACATGAGTACTGTTATAAATAAGTACATATATTGAGTTGTAAATATGTATAAGAAGAAATATTGATATGAATGATCATCAATAAATTTGAATTTCTGTCAGTGAGGCGATGTTTGCCTTGGGAATTGGAAACTGTCTGGAGTAACCGAGCGAGTTTTATAAAATATAATAAAACTAGCGACTAACAGGCGACATGAGAATAGAAAGGACCGAAAAAAGTAACAATAAAAAGCATAACAATAAAACTTAAAAGTAAATAAGTCTGTGTGTATAAGTATATATGTATGGTGAGTCGTGGGGGAGGAATGCAGAGAGATATCAGGATGAGATGTCGCTTGATGGCTGCACAGGTAGTGAACCTTTCTTATACATTCATTCACAGGTAGCAGCAACCTTCTCTCCACCTGCCTTTCTCTCTTTAGCCTCCACAACACTGACAAATATACGGCCTCTGGCTACGCTTTTTACGTGCTCCATTGTCGTTCACCGATTTCAGCTCAGCCAAAAAAATATTGTACCTTTATGTACACGACGAGGCATTCGTTCACATTCGTTTGTCAATAACTCCGAGGGAAAATCTTCAAATAAGGCTTTGGAAAGGCTAGTTAACCAATACACAATTCTGATTTCAAATTCACTGAAAGAAATAACAATTATAATTATAACAGTAATAATAATAGCTATGCATTTATGTATAAAAGTATTATAAAAACACAAGGACCTGGTTGTAGTTTCCCCCATTACATAATTCATAATTCAGCCTCATGAATTATCGCTCTCAATTACTCCACATACTCAATACTCATAAAACTCATTAACTTACATACAATAAAATTTATTTAATAATAAACAATTATATTGTTGCTCACCATAATTGAGCTGTCAATTATCTGGCTAATCCACAAAAATATGTAGAGCGCTGAATAAACTTGATGATAATTAATAATATTAAAGTTAGCCGACGTTTTTAATTTTTTTTTTAATAATTAAATTAAAACAAAAAAATTACACTTATAGTTTTTAAAGTTTTTTACAAATGAAAATTTTTTTTATTTTTTTAATTTTTAGATGTCGGCTAACTTTAAGCTGTGCTGGTTTTTAACTTTTTTTTTTTATTTATCACGCCGCACTGATGTTTATTATATATTTACAATTGTGAATTCATACAGTTCACAGTGTACCGTCAACGATCCGTATCTAATCAACGATCCAACAAACATTAATTCCAAAGATTGGTCACTGGATCCAACATAAACTCGTCCGAGCGTGATACCGGAATCTTTTTACGAGTATTGCCGCTGTGATAGATCAACCCCGACACATTACTTTTACTTCCTATTATCATAACACAATAAAAAAAATCATTACTGTCACTTATTGTTTTTAAAAGATATTATTTAAAATAACACTTTTTTTTTTCAGCTGTTATTATTTATAATTACGATTTAGTATAAATCACTGGGATATATAATTTATAAAATATATCACTGGCTTATTGGATGATAGCTGGGGTTGATAGACTAGTTTTATAATGCACCGATTATATGTGGTGGTGTGGTCGCACCGAGCTGATGATAAATAAATCGACTGAGGCTGAGGACTCGTCCAGACCCAGACGACACCACTTATTCGGTAATCATAATAACACTAACACAGAACCAGTCTCACTACCCAGTGTAGTACTACCACCAGCAGTATCAGAATCAGTATCACCACGGGCACTATTACGATGATAGAGGGCAATACTCCTTTATGTGTGTGTTATATATAATGTATAATGTAAATAAATATCTACATACACAGTACACACACTCGATTGCTGCAATCTCTATCCGGAGAGACGAGAATCGAGACTGTCGCGCTACGAGCCGTCACCTCCAATCTCCAATGCCTTTCTGCTCTGACACATTGCGCGCCTCTGAGTTTGAATCTGCCGCCGATAGGCGCGCCACTAGTTTTGAATTTTCCCGCGGTTTTTTATGGGATTTTTTGAATTAATTAAAAAAACTTTTTTTTTTTTTTTTTTATTATTATTTTAAAAAGTTGATTTTTTTAAATATTTAAAAATTAAATATTCTATTTATTTTATTTTATTTTACTGCTTATTGATAACAGCTGTTTTTTTATTTTTAATTAAATTACAAAATAAAATAGTTAGAAAGTTAAAATAATGGGTTTGGGTGTTTATTTTAAATTTTATTAGTATTTAAAATAAAAATAATTAATTTTCGGAAGAAAGTTTTTGACAGAATATATTTTATGTGACTCGTCAGTTGTTTACTTTCACTTGTTTCCGGGAATCGTTATGTGTGACGAGCCAAACCTGTGGTTAATGTATGATAATAAATTTAGCAGATATTTAATAATTTTTAGAATTTTCTTTAACAAATAAATTAATGCAAAAAAAAAATATAAATAAAATTGGTATATAAAAATTTAAAAAAATTAAAAATGTAATTTTTTTTTGTTAAAAAAAATTGAAAAATTTTCTAGTGACTGCTAACTAATGTCATGGTTAATATACCAAAAAATAAAAAAAATAAAGAATGAAATTTATGAATAAAATAGTTAACATATTTAGTATTGCTTTGAGAAGATATATTTATCTAAAGGTTGCGTACAATCAGATTTTGGCACTTGGTTGTGTAGGAAAATAGAAGAGTTACATAATACAAGATTAGAATTTAGGAGTCTGCAAGCCAGATGTCTGAAGTACAATCTCCACCAGGATATCTGTAAAAAAATATACTAAATAAATAAAATAATTTATTAATTTTTTAAATAATAATTACCTCATTTCATGAGCAAGAAGAATATCATCCTTTTCTTCTCCAAAATCCACCAAAAAATCAGGATCTAGCTTAAGTCCGCCGTTCTCAACGTCGACGTCAAGCTTCACCATAGTTGACCCATTTCTAAAATAAATATCAAGTATTAAATATAAGTATTACAATTACTTTCGAAGAAAGTTAACAATTACTTGACATGGTCAGGATAAAATTGCTTATCCCAAGGCTTGAAAATAGAAGTAGTCACGTAGAGCCTCCGACCATCGAGACTCAGCTGAAGCATCTGAGGAGAGCCGTAGAGTCTGCGTCCTTTTACAACAACTGGATCAGGTTGACTCGATAGCTCTCGGTCTTCGATAACTCGGATCTTTGAGTCAGACAGTATCGAGCCGCCTAAGAATACTTGACCAACTAATCGAGGATTTTTCCGGTCTGAAATATCGTACTGTCTTACGTCACCGTGTAACCAGTTATTAAAGTACAAATATTTGTCGTCTAGGCTCAGCAGAATGTCGGTAATCATTCCTAAAAAAAATATTACAGAGCATAATTTAAAAAAAAAAATATGAAAATTAATTTAGTAGTTATTTAATAAATTTATCAACACATAAATTATGGCAAAAAAAAATTGATATGTAGAAACTTTAAAAAATTAAAAATGCAATTTTTTTAAAATTAATTAATTAATTAATTAAATTTTAATTCTTCTAACCAGATATTGTTGGACCCATCCATCCATCGACTTTTTTTTCCGGAACATCAATAACTTTATCGGCGGCCCATTTACCATCATCGGTTTTATAAAATCTAAATATATTTGACGAGACAGCACACCCAACAAACCCTTCACTTGCCAGCGGATCATGAAGAAATCTGACTTCTAGCGGCGCGATTCCTTCTTCACCTAGATCAATAACTTGCTCGAGGCTGCGTTTTGTCCAAGAATAAAAATTTAAATTTCTTCCATAAATATCTAAAAAAAAAAAAAAAAAGATAATAAAATAAATAAAATGTTTATCCAAGACTAGCGGAATTAATGTTAAATATGAATTATACCCGGATTAGAGCTCTGTCCAGGTCCAAATCCCTTTTTAAAAATCCTCGGGACCCCCCATTCAGTAGAGATAAGAACATCATGGCTCGGCTGGTACCAAAAGTCGTATCCAAACTTGGCCTTCCTGTCGCTCAAAGTCCAAGGACCTTTTACTTGGAGAGTCTC